>NW_026691918.1:30000-330000 GCF_028018385.1 Neofelis nebulosa
AGTAGAACCAGTGATTCATCACTTTTTTTTTTTTTTTAATATATGAAATTTACTGTCAAATTGGTTTCCATACAACACCCAGTGCTCATCACGAGTGCTCTCTTTAACTACCCATTACCCACCTAGCGCCTTTCCCACCCACCCTCCCTCCTATTAAATATCCACACAGAGATAAGCAATAGTGTCTTCAATATAAGATTTGTGTTTTGGAGAGCTGGGCTAGAGATAAAAATTTGGGAGTCATTCTGTTTATAAACCCATTGGATAGGAAGAGACAGCCAGAGGTTTCAGAGTATTTGGATCAGGGAGAATTTAAGTAAGATAAAGAAGACTAAGAAACAGTTATTGAATTTGGCAAAAAATACATTGATAATATTGAATAGAGAACTTTTGGGACTGTTGGGAAGAAAGCCATATGATCAATAGTGTAAAATTTTCAAATGAATAGAAAGAAGTTAGATAGAAGAATATTTCAAACCTAGGAATTAATCTCTGGAAGCCTTTGAGAAAGAAGTATAATAAGTATTTTGGGAATAAAACTTAGGAAGAAACAAGAGTTGATGCAAGGCATATAATAAGAACAAAGTGTAGAAATCTTGCAACTAAAGGAGAGGACAAGGCCAATATCTTAAGATACAAGTTTGGCTTTGGATTGTGCCTTTTCTTAAAGGATTTACAGGCCAATAAAAGCAATGAGAGAGGAATGAAGTAAATAATACAAGACAGGAAAAGAGTACTTAAATTGACTGGTTGTATCCTAGAGGACAAAGGAAAAGAAATAGTCATAAAGGAATAAATAAGTATAAATAAAGGTTTAATTTAGATCAGAGTAACAAAGAAGAGAAATCAGGGAATTACATATTCTATAGCATAATCTGAAGGATTGGAGTGAAATGTATTTGTAATAATTTATGGGAATAAGGACAATGCAAAAAAATTTAAGAAATGGCAACAATTCCAAATAATTTCTCATAAAGATATTTAAAAAAACATAGTATGATACTACTGAATACTTGGAAGAATATCTAGATTCCAAAGAGAAAAGTATACTAAACTTCGTATTGAAAATCTGAAGAAGGAATAATTTACTCGTCTTACAATTAAAAGGTAAGGAGAACAGGCTAATGTAACAGCAAAATAATATTTGCTACGGAAAATAATATTAGAAGACAAAAGCCATATTATAATAGTTTCTCTTAGGGAAACTTTCTTGTATAATTTAATTGTAAACACACATTCTAGGTCAAAATTCTGAGAATTTTCCTTCTAAGTTTTTTTTTTTTTTTCAATGTTTACTTATTCTCGAGAGAGAGACAGACAGAGAAAGAGTGTAAAGTGGGGGAGGGTCAGAATGAGAGGGAGACATAGAATCTGAAGCAGGCTCCAGGCTCTGAGCTGTCAGCACAGAGCCTGACATGGGGCTCAAACTCACAAACTGTGAGGTCATGACCTGAGCCAAAGTTGGACACTTAACCAACTGAGCCACCTAGGAACACTGTGAACTTTCTTTCTAAAGGATAATAAAAGTTTTGCCAAGTTAAAGTAAAATAGATAACACTTCTTTTCTTCCCATTTCTCTTATTAATACTTTCAGTTTTCTTTTGTTTTCTTCTTCCAGCTTCAGTTTTCTTATTATTTATTTTAACAAACAAGCAACAGCCTCTAGGTGATAAAAATCGTCTCTGTGGAGACTTGCGTTGAGTTTTAAAATTCAATCTGTGGGTTCTCATTTCATTAGTAATAATTTTTAATTAGAAACAATGTTCCATAATAAAATGTCTCTTCTAATATTTACTTTGATTTATTACCTTTCATTTTATTCTTTTTCATTTTTTTTTATATCTCTTCTGAAAGAGTTGATGTTAATTCTCCTTCACAGTATATCAGTATTATTTCTCTTATAATTTGTTCAAATACAATTTAAAATAAACTTTTCACTTTCCAGAAAGAGAGTTGAGACTTCTTAGTATTGCCTTGAAAGCTCTGGGTTTTACAATTTTAAATTGTAACATGAATTGATAATTTTCCAAATATTTAATTAATATTAAAATACCAATTATTATATAAATCTTAGGGTTAAGTTTAAAATTAAAATTCTTGATTTCCATAGAGTCGAACCAAACAAAGAAATAGGATTTCAAGTGGAAAATGACCAAAGTCTAAAGTAAATGAACTAAAAGGGCTTCCCATTTTGTGTCTCCTTGATCAGGAATATCTGTTGGATAGTTTTCTTAGTGTTATTATGAGTGGATTCAGGATAGATCTGTGCCGTTTATTTTGGGGGGATGTCTTCAGATTTAGACATTGGCTGAAAGACACAAAAAGAAAAAAAGTCATGAGAAATGAATTGTTCTTGCATACTTCTTAGAGGTAAGAGTATCATATGGATGTTAACAGGTGATTTTATGACTCATAGAAGTGTGATTGACTATTTGTGTGCATCATTGTTTTCTGAAGAATAATATTCTGAATAATATTCTGAATAATAATAAATAATAATAATAATAAATTCAATTCAGTTCAACATTTCTTAAACCAAAATAATTCTCTTATGATCAGTGATGCATTTACATCTTGCACATTTTCTGTGAATATTGAATTGTACAGCATCTATTTGGATTGGATACTAAACTATACTGGATTAACTTAGAGGAAGAGTTTTGACTGCCAGGACCTCCAGAATGGAGACAGTGTTTGAAAGGCCTGATGAAGAAAGAGCAGGTGAAATTCCATCTTTGGAAGAAGGAATGGTCCTTGGCCACAGCCCTCATATAAACTTTCCATTTGGCATTCTCTTCTCAACTGTTCTGTACTGTGGTGAGGCTGCTTCTGCCTTGTATATGTTTGATATTTATTGAAAGAATAATGACAAATTCTGGATGTCGTTTACCAATGGCTTCATTATTGTGGGAGCAGTTTTGGATCAAGTTACCCTTATGTTTTTCGAGAAGGATTTGACCGGGAATATGGCTGCATTACTTTTGGGGCATCTTCTGCTTTTAGGACCTATTGTGAGGTAAGTGATAGTAAATATTTTTTGTCCACTGTTTCAGATAAGCAAATTGAATGTGAATATTATGTAAACAAGTTTAAGGATGTATTAATTATTATTGCTTTAGTGAGAATTTTCCCCTTTTAGTTTTGCTTAGTTTTCATACACTTGAAATTATTAGTATGTGGTAGCCATCAATTTTAAGTTAATGATAGTTTTGAAAAAATACAGATAGGAACAAGCCAGTTGTTTCTTCTGTTTTTTAAATGCACTTAATCACATGTTGGTCTTTATCATTTTTTAAAAAGTCATCCATTAGGATTTTTATTTTAAATAATTATGAGTAAAACATAACCTTACCTAACGGATAGAGTAATGGAATGAGAAATGGTGACAGAGCACAGAGAAACATCATGAAAAACAACATTGTAAATTTGCCATGTATTTTGATGACATCTAAGACATCTTTGAAATGTAGCTGAAACTGGCATACTAATATACAATTAGGCAGTCAATTTCCAAATCACTTTTGTTTACTATGATGATTTTCATGAAAATGATCATTTTTATGGAATTAATTTTAGCCAGCTTTACAGTTTGGGTTTTCAAATGTACTAAAAAAGACCCCATTGTCAAAATGTTAATCAGGCAACAATACTAAGTGATTTGGGGGCATTCATTTATTTGAGCTGATTTAGGTTTGGTTGACTATATCACTTAAAAAAAAAAAGGGCCATGCATAAACAACAAAAAATAAAAACATATTCACCATAAAACTCTACAAACATTTTAAAACTATAGTAACAATAAAAGGTAGCATCTATTAGGGGCTTAATATATATTTCATAAACATATCTCATTTTTCTCAAATTTTTCTTTAAATTTATTTTTTAATTTAAATTCTTGTTAGTTAATATATAGTATAACACAATAATACGGTGTAATATTGGCTTAAGGAGTAGAATTTAGTGATTCATCACTAAACTCAGTGCTCATCACAACAGATGCCCTCCGTAATATTCATCATCCAGCTGGCCCACCCCACCGCCTCCCTCCATCAACCCTCAGGTTGTTCTCTATCTTTAGGAGTCACTTATGGTTTGCTTCCCCGCCTCTCTCTTTCCTGCCTCTTCCCATACGGTCATTGGTTTTGTTTCCTAAATTCCACGTATGAATGAAATCACGTGGTATTTGTCTTTCTCTGAATGACTTATTTTGCTTAGCTTAACATACTCCGGCTCCATCCACATCATTGCAAATCCAAGATTTCATTCATTCTAAAATTTTTTTTTCAACATTTTATTTTTTCAGAGACAGAGGGCAACAGAGTGTGAGCATGGGAGGGGCAGAGAATGAGGGAGACACAGAATCCAAAGTAGGCTCCAGGCTCTTAGCTGTTAGCACAGAGCCTGATGCAGGGTTCGAACCCACGAACCCTGAGATCATGACCTGACCAGAGTCGGATGCTCAACTGACTGAGCCACCCAAGTACCCCTAAGATTTCATTCTTTCTGATACACACTTCTTTATCCATTTCTTTATTCTTTATCCACTTCTTTACCTTCTTTATCCATTCATCAGTCGATAGACACTTGGGCTCTCTCTATGGTTTGGCTAATGTTGATAATGCTATAAACAATGGGAGCATGTACCCGTTCGAATCAGCATTTTGTATCCTTTGGGTAAATACCTAGTAGTGCAATTGCTGGATTGTAGGGTAATTCTATTTTTAACTTTTTGTGGACCCTGACACTATTGTCTAGAGTGGCTGTAGCAATTTGCTTTTCTACCAACAGTGTAAGAAGGGTTCTCCCTTTCTCTGAAACCTTGTCACATCTATTGTTTCCTCTGTTGTTCATTTTAGCCATTCGAACAGGTGTGAAGAGGTATCTCATTGTGGTTTTGACTTGTATTTTCCTATGATGAGTGATGTTGAGCATCTTTTCATGTGTCTGTTGGGCATCTGGATGTCTTCGTTGGAAAAGTGTCTACTCATGTCTTTTTCCCATTTCTTAACCGGATTGTTTGTTGACTTTAATAAAGTTCTTTATAGATTTAATAAAGTTCTTTATAGATTTTGGATACCAACCCTTTATCCAACATCTTCTCCCATTTGCAAATATCTTCTCCCATTCCATCAGTTGCCTTTTAGTTTTGTTGACTGTTTCCTTCGCTGTGCAGAAACTTTTTATGTTGATCGGGTAACAATAGTTCATTTTTGCTTTTGTTTCCCTTGCCTCTGGCAATGTGTCTAATAAGAACTTGCTTAGGTTGAGATCAAAGAGGTTGCTGCTTGTGTACTCCACTAGGATTTTATTATTATTATTATTATTATTAAAAAAAATTTTTTTTAGTGTTTATTTATTTTTGAGGCGGGGAGGTAGGGGGCGCAGAGAGAGAAGGAGACACAGAATCCGAAGCAGGCTCCAGGCTCCAGCACAGAGCCTGACGTGGGGCTCGAACTCATGAACCACGAGACAATGACCTCAGCCAAAGTCAGACGCCCAACTGACTGAGCCACCCAGGCGCCCTTCCACTAGGATTTTAATAGTTTCCTGACTCACACTTTGGTCTTTCATCCACTTTGAATTTATTTTTATAGATGGTGTAAGAAAGTTGGTCTAGTTTTGCTCTTCATGTCACTGTCCAATTTTGCCAGTGCCATTTCTTAAAGAGATTGTGTTTTTGGCACTGGATATGTTTTATCGAAGGTGAACTGACTATTAAGTTGTGGGTCCACTTCTGGGTTTTCTATTTTATGCCCGTATCATAGTGTCTTGATGACTACAACTTTGTAATATATCTTGAAATCCAGACTTGTATGCCTCCTACTTTGTCTGTCTTTTCCAGGATTGCTTTGACTGTTTGGGGCTTTTTGTGGTAACATTTTTTTTGTTCTAACTCTGTGAAAAATGCTGCTGGTGTTTTGATAGAGTTTGCATGAAATTTCTAGATTTCTGTGTGTAGTATAGACATATGAACAATGTTTGTTTTTCCAAATCATCAACCATAGAATTTCCCCCCATTTCTTTGGGTCCTCTTAACTTCTTTCAGAGGTGTTCTGTAATTTTACCCTTTGGTTAGGTTTACTCCTAGGTATCTTATTGTTTTGGTGAAATTATAAATGGGATAGATTCTTTTATTTCTTTTTCTGCTGTTTCATTGTTGTATAGAAATGCAGCTGGAGAGTCTGGGGGGCTCAGTTAATTAAGTGCTGGACTTCAACTCAGGTCATGATCTCACTATTGGTGAGTTCAAGCTCCGCATTGGGCTGTGCACTGACAGTGCGGAGACTGCTTGGGATTCTCTCCCTCTCCCTCTCTCTCTATTACCAGAACACACTGAAAATCTTCCTAAAGCATAATTTTACATAAAGTCTAGAAAAAAGTCAATTAAGTGAACAAAAATAAGCAGCTGATAATTTACCATCACTTCTGGAGTCAGACTGGGTATTTTTCATTTAAGAGGGTATGGTATTCATTAAGAAATGGACTGCCATAGAAAAATGAGGAAACATACTAAATGTGACCTTTATTAAGATATTCCCAATGATCAGCCATAGTACATATTCTTTCTATAAAGGCTAAGCTTGTAAGCAGTTGCTAATAAAACTGATTTTTCTTCTGTGAATCTATAGTACTTTGAATGCTATCAGTATGTTCAAGTAAGTACAAATGTTTATCTTCTCAACTCTAATTACAGAATTAGCACACCAAAGTAAAAAATCCTACTATGTCCGAGACATAGTAGGACAAATAAACATCTGTTTTCATCTAGTATGCCTTTAGAACATGTGTCTTTAATTAGGGCAAGAGTGTTTAGAGCCTAGCACATTGTTCTTTGTGAACATTAACCCTTCAAAACTGGTATTAAAACAGGTTTCACTTTGTATTGTTTTTAAGATAAGAACAACCAGAAAGAGACACCTTATTTGTGAGGATATTACTTATATTAGTTCAAGGTAGCTAGCCGATGGTCTTCAGCTATACCAAAAAGAACTTTATCAAAAGAGCAGTACTGGGCGCCTGGGTGGCGCAGTCGGTTAAGCGTCCGACTTCAGCCAGGTCACGATCTCGCGGTCCGTGAGTTCGAGCCCCGCGTCAGGCTCTGGGCTGATGGCTCGGAGCCTGGAGCCTGTTTCCGATTCTGTGTCTCCCTCTCTCTCTCTCTGCCCCTCCCCCGTTCATGCTCTGTCTCTCTCTGTCCCAAAAATAAATAAAAAACATTGGGGAAAAAAAAATTAAAAAAAAAAAAAAGAGCAGTACTATATTGAATGTCTTAAAACATGAAAAGAAAAGGTCGTGTCCGAATGAATTAAGATAAAAATAGGCTTGCCGTAATGTACATTGAACATTAGTAAAACTTGTATATCCTTTTGACTGCTTTGTTTCCTTTTATTCTTGGGAAAGCAATAGCTTTTGGGATCAAGAACTCTAAGAATTAATGTGATTTGAAAATCCAGTAATTTATATGTTCTCTACCAAAAAACGGAGACAATAAGCTTCTTTTTCTTCTCTATTTTAATTTTTCCTGGCTTTATCGAAATACACATATAACACTGTGTGACTTTAAAGTATTAAAAGTGATGATTTGATACACCTGTATGTTACAAAATGATTAGCATGGTTACGTTATTTAATACCTTCACCACCTCAGATAATCACAGTTCTTGCAATATGTGCTGTAAGATCTACTCTTTTAATAACTTCCAAGTATATGATACAGTATTGTCAACTATAGACATGCTGAATGTTAGATCCCCAGAACTTACTCATCTTTAACTACATGAATATCTTTGATGAATATCTCCTCACTCCTCTCAGCCCTCAGCCAGTGGCAACCAAACTCTGTTCTGCAGCTGTGTATCTGCTGTTTTGTTTTGTTTTTTTTAGATTGCATATAAATATGAGGTCACACAATGTTTATTTTTACCTGTGTGACTTATTTTACCTAATATGATGCCCTCAAGTTTCATCTGTGTTGCAAATGGCAGGATTTTCTTCTCTCTTATGACTGACTCATATACAATTTTTTTTTTATTCATTCATCCATCAGTGAAAATGGAGGTCCAAATACCTTTTAGAGTCTGTTTTTGTTTCCTTCAGATAAATAGCCAAAGGAGATTTTCTGGATCATACAATAGTTCCATTCAAAAATATTTGAGGAACTTCTATACTGTTTTCTCACCAATTTACATTCCCACCCACAGCGCGTAAGTGTTCTGTTTTCCTTGCCAACACTTACTTGTTAGCTCTTGTGTTTTTGATAACGGCCAGTCTAACCACTATGATGTAATAGCTCATTGTGGCTTTGATTTATATTTCCCTGATGACTAATAGTGTTGAGCAGTTTTCCCTGTATCCATTGGCTAAATTTTTCTTTGGAGAAATGTCTACTCAGTTCCTTTGACCATTTCTTTATTGGGTTATTGGCATTTTTGCTGTTGAGTTTTTGGAGTTCCTTATATACTGGGTGTTAGCCTTTTATCACATATATGGCTTGTAAATGTATCATCCTGTAGGTTGCCTTTTCATTTTGTTAATTGTGCCATTTACTATGCAGAAGATTGTCAGTTTAACTTCAACTTATTTTTTATTTTGTTACCTGATCTTTTGATATCATAATTAAGAAATCATTCCCAAGGTGAATATCAAGAAGCTTGTTCCCTGTTTTCTCAAGGAGTTTGACAGTTTCAGTTCTTACACCAAAGTCTCTAATGCATTTCCCCATTTTTATTAAGACATAATTGACATATAACATTGTGTAGGTTTAAGGTGCACAATGTAATGATTTTATATAGAATATATATTAAGATGATTACCACTGGTTAGTTAATATGTCCATTACCTCTCATAATTACCAATTTTGTGCGTGTACAGTGAAAACATAGAAGATTTCCTGTCTTAGCAACTTTGAAGTATGCAACACATACTGTTAACTGTATCATTAAGTTATGTTACACTAGATTGTTATGTCGCTATTCTGTACATTAGATCCCTGGAATTCATACATCCTATAATGGGAAGTTTGCACTCTTTCACCAACATTTACACCCTTTTCCCTTCCCCTACACTTGTCAACCATGAATCTAATTTCTGTTTCTATGGCTTAGGCATTTTTAGATTTCGTGTATAAGTGAAATCATACATTATCTTTCTCTCTCCGACTTACTGCGCTTAATGTAATGCCCACAAGCTTATTCCATGTTGTCACAAATTGCAGGAATACCTTTTTTATGACTCAGTAATATCCATTGTGTGTGTATATATATCACATTTCTTACTCTGTTTAACCATGAATGAACTTAGGTAGTTTCATTCATTGCCTATTGAGAATAATAATGGAATGAACATGGTGGGGGTGGGGCAGACATCCCTTTAAGATAGTGATTTAATTGCCTATATATATATATATATATATATATATATATATATATATATATATATATACACACATATATGAAGTGGGACTTCTACATTATATGATTTTTTTTTTTCAAGAAATCTCTATGATGTTTTCCCACAATGGGAAACAGTTCTACCAAGCTACATTCCCACCAGCAGTCCTCATGGGTTCCTTTTTATCCACATTGTTTGTCAAGACTTGTTATCTCTTTTTGATAACTGATATTCTAACATGATGTGCAAGGTAATATCTCCCTGTGGTTTTGACTTGTATTTGATGATTAGCTGTATTGAATATCTGTTCATGTACCTGCTGGCCATTTATCTATCTTCTACAGAAAAAAAATCTAATAAGGTCTTTGGCCCACTTTTTAATCAGACTAATTGATTTTTTTGCTGTTGAGTTGTGTAGGTTCTTTGTATGTTTGGGATATTAATCCTGTATCTGATATATGGTTGGCTACCATTTTCTCTCATTCTCATTATTTTTCACTCTGTTGAAGTCTGTGTGCAGAAGCTTTTTAGTGTGATATAGCCTCACCTGTTCATGTTTGCTTTTGTTGCTTGTGTTTCTGGTATCATATCCAAAAAAAAATCGTTGCCAAATCTGTGAACCTTTTTTGAAGAATAATTAAGACACAGGGCTCATCAGAAAGTTTGACCTGTCAAACAAACACTTCTGCATTCTACTTGTGTGTGTGTCAATTTTATGCATTTATAATATTAAACTACCTTTGCATTCCAAGGAGCTATCCCATTTGATTACTGTGTATGATCCCTTTAATGTGCTGTTGAGTTAGGTTTGGTTAAATTTGTTGAGAATCATTGTATCTGTATTTTCAGGGATTAGCCTGTAGTTTTCTTTTCTGGTTGTATCTTTACCTGACTTTGGTGTCAGGTTATGCTGGCCTTATAACACTTGGAAGCGTTCACTCCTCTTCACTTTTTGAGAAGAGTTTATTAAAGATTGGTGGTAATTCTTTTTTCAGGGTTTGATAGAGTTCACCAGTGAAACTATCTGTTTTAGGACTTTTTTAAAGGGAGGGTTTTGAGTACTGCTTCAAGCTCTTAAGGTGGTATTGATCTTCTCCTGTATTTTATTTCTTCATGACTCAGTCTTGGTTGGTTATGTATTTGGGGAGATTTTTTTAGTTTCTTAAGTCACACAATTTGTTAGGGTATAATTATTCATAGTTGTCTCTATATGATAACTTGTGTTGGTCTGGTTTCAGTTGCGGTTTTTCTTCTTTAACTTAAAATCTTATCTATTGAATTTATTTTTTTCATGGTTGTCTAGCTATAGGTTTGTCAATTTTATTATTTTTCCCCAAAACAAACTCTTGGACCTGTATTTTGTAATTGTTGTTGTAGTCTCTATTTAATTATTACTGCTCTAATCATTATTTTCTTCCTTCTACTCTGTGGGCTTAAAGTTTTCCCCCTAGTCTTTGAGGTATAAAGATACATTGTTTATTTGACATTTTTTTTCTTTATATAGGCATTTATTGCCCCCAAATTCTCTTTTGGAGCTACTTTTGCTATATTCTAAAAATTGTGACATGTTCTATTTTCATTTCTGTTTATCCAAGGATACTTTCAGATGGCTCTTTGGACTTCTTTGATCCACTGTTCAGTGGTATGTTTAATTTTATGTATTAGGACATTTTCAGTTTTACTCATTATTGATTTCAAGTTTCAGAACATTGTGGTTAATAAAGGTAGTACATGTGATTTACTCTTGTAAATCTGTTACGGCTTGCATTGCGACCCAACATGTGATCTATCCTGGGAATATTCTGTAAGCACTTGAGAAGAATATTAGCTCATCTTTATTTCTGAAGTACAGTTTTGCTGAGTAGATTATTTTTGTTTGTCAGTGTTAATTCTTTTAGCACTTTGAGTGTTTCCCACTTTGGCCTGGCCTACTATTTTGTTCCAGACAAAACCCACTGATAGTCTGATCAGTATGTAATGACTCGTGTTTTCCTTGCTGCTTTCAAAATTACTTCCCATGAGTTAATATTCTGATAGTTATGTGTTTAACAGTAATCTTCTTTAGGGTCCTTCGAGCTTCCTATATCTATTTCAAGATTTGGGAAGTTTTCAGGTATTGTCTTGAAGTGAGTTTCCATCCCTTTCTTACCGTCTTCTCCTTCTGAATCCCATGATGTGATGGGTTTGTTTACTCTATGGCGTCCCGTAATTCAAGTAGGTTTTCTTCACTCTTTTAACTTGTTTCCACTTTCGAGATTTTTCACACAGTCTTTGTTTCATTTTGCTGATTTCTTCTGCAGGTTCTACTCTTCTATGAAGCCCTAATGAATTTTTCACTTTTGTGATTGTATTGTTCAGTTCCAGGATTTCTGTGGGCTGCTTTTTGAAAAATGGTTTCTATTCATTAAGAAACAACGGCTTTTAATGATCTTTATAATGATTTTATTACAAAATACAATACTTCTCATTTTTTTATGTATTGTTTTCCTGATTTCATTTAGTTTTCTGCCTGTTGGATTTCATTCTGTTTCTTAAAAGTTGATTATTTGAATTATTTGACAGGAAAGTATATACCTCCATTTCTTTGAGTTCAGTAAATGGAGATTTATTACTTTCTTTTGCCTTATGTGACTGGATATTTGTGATCCATGTAGCCTTTTATTGGTATGTATACATGTGAAAGAGTAGATACCTCTTACAACCTTTCTAGACTGGTATTAGCAGGTAAGAACTTTTGCCTGTCCTGTGCCCAACTGATGGGATTTCTTCTGAAATTGTAGTTGTTCTGCACTGGAGCCAGTTAAGGCTATTGCAAGGTCAGCACTGGGTTCATGGTTGGCAGGCTTGCTGTGAGGGGTTAAGATGAGCTTGGACCCATTATGATGCATGAGTGGATGACATACCTCAAGTATGTTGTTCAGTGGCATGGTGCTGGGAAAGGGTCCACTCAGGGTCCACAGTTAGGACTTCAAACAGTGGGCCTACAACCAGGTATGCAGATGAGTATGGCTCTCACCAGGCTTCTGGGAGGTCTGCTCTCTGGTTAGTGCATGTTCTTGGCAGGACGGGGTTGGTGTTAGACCATGGCTGGGAGGGACTGGATCTGAACCAAAGGGCTACCTCAACTTCTACAGCACAGCTTGCAGTGTGTAGATCTTTGCTGGAAGGACAGATGGTGTGTCCTCTGCCATGTCACCGGGTGGGCTGAAGTAATCCCTGACCAAGATTAGAGGGTCTGGAGCTGCAAGTAGTGTCCTTTCAGGATCTCTAGGGATGCAGATGGGAATGTCTCTTTCTAGGTTCCTGTAACAGCAAGAGTGTTTACAGACTGACTGGGACATGCTTTAACCCAGCCATTGGACCCTTTCACAAAAACAGTCTGACTGAGTTGGGTGGACGTAGCTCCAGTACGTCCCAGACATGGCCAACATGGCCTGGCGCTGGTTCATAGGCTATTTTTATGTCTACAACCAGGACCAAAGTCTGTATGTCAATTACCTGATGCACAGGTGGGCTGACTCCTCTTGGAACCCTTGGCGTAAGGTGTTGGTGACAGGACCAGAACAAAACACAATTGTAACTGAATCCTCCACGGAAGAGAGCTTCTGGGGGTCATAGCCAGGACAGCAATCAGCAAGTCAGCCATCCAGATGCAAACCTGCTTTCTCAAAAATGCTTTTCCCATCCTTGGGCTCTTCTCAGTCACTCCTTCGGTGTAATAATTTCTTACTTGAATCCAGAAGTTCTTATGAGGATGTTTTTGTCTGTGGATGGATGCCAAATTGTTAACGCTGAGGGCTTTCTTATTTGGCATATTGCTGACATCACTCACAACTTCCTAATTCATAATTCTTTTGTTTCTTTTTTCCTGAGAAATCACCACCAAAACTGTACATCTTCTGCCTTTGTAAATAGTCTTTCTTTTTCTGTCTAAAGCTTATTCCCTTCAGGTTTGCTTCAAATTTAATAGCTTAAGATCTTTATTTGCTTACTTATTATTTGCTCGCTGCATCGTTGTTTTTTTTTTCTACCTACGGGATTATTTTCTCCATGTTTTTTTTATGCATGCTTACTCAGTCCTAGATATCCCACTTGCACTTATTTCTTCATTTGTCTTAATAACACGATTTGAATGCATTGAGCCTTTTAAGGTATTTTCTTTTTTTTCTCTTTGTAACTCTTCCTTATTCAAGCTTTTGCCCTATTGGTTGGTACCTGATGTCATACCTCCTTGTTACTAAATTTCGTTTTCACTTGCCACACATTGCCAAACCTATTAGGTGCATTTTGTAAAACTGACTCCATCATCCATTCTGAAATATTATTGAACTTTAGGTTATGCCATTCCACTTTTATTTGATTTTTCTACTAACATAGCAGTATCCTTTGTTCTTATCCTATAGACCTCTAGTTGTTAGAGTACTCAGTGATTCAGACAGAGGTCCCTTTTCTTTCTTCATGTATCATTCCAAAGTGATCATTCAAATCTATTCATCATTAGGTCCGTGAACTACATTATCAAATGTCTGCTATCCTTGGGGCGCCTGGGTGGCGCAGTCGGTTAAGCGTCCGACTTCAGCCAGGTCACGATCTCGCGGTCCGTGAGTTCGAGCCCCGCGTCAGGCTCTGGGCTGATGGCTCGGAGCCTGGAGCCTGTTTCCGATTCTGTCTCCCTCTCTCTCTGCCCCTCCCCCGTTCATGCTCTGTCTCTCTCTGTCCCAAAAATAAATAAAACACGTTGGAAAGAAAAAAAAAAAAAAAAAATGTCTGCTATCCTTTTTTTCCTCTTGAGTTTCTTTCTTTCTTTTTTTTTTTTAAATGAGATATAGTTGACATACAACATTATATTAGATTCAGGTGTACATATAATGATTACATATTTGTATATATTGCAAAATATAATAAATTTATATAATAAGCACAATAAATTTAGTTAACATCTGTGAGTACTCACCTCACGAGCCTCTTTTTTTTTTTTTTTTTTTTTAATTTTTTTTTTTTTCAATGTTTTTTATTTATTTTTGGGACAGAGACAGAGCATGAACGGGGGAGGGGCAGAGAGAGAGGGAGACACAGAATCGGAAACAGGCTCCAGGCTCTGGGCCATCAGCCCAGAGCCTGACGCGGGGCTCGAACTCACGGACCGCGAGATCGTGACCTGGCTGAAGTCGGACGCTTAACCGACTGCGCCACCCAGGCGCCCCACGAGCCTCTTAAGAGAAAGTAGGAAGTTCCGATGAACATCACTATACTCCTCAAATTCATCCCTTTGCTGCCATTTTTCTATAAGTTCTTATATTATCTATCTAAAACATTCTTTCCCTCATTTCTTTTACGTTTCAGCTGTTACCAATTTGTGGTATTAATTTTTCTCCATTTCTGTTTCTACAATTTAGTTGATGCCATTATCCCATGCTTCTGAGTGAAAGTATCAAGATTTTAATTATTTTCTACTTCTGTGTTACCTTTTTAAATTCTGAAAGTGCCCAGGACTATTATTATTTTTTTAAATAATCTAAGACATTTCTGCTTTGTTAATTTCTTTCCTTAACTACAGCTTTGTTAAAAGAGGAACAATTTGAATCTTAGTTACTGGTATATACACAATTTATAACTAAGCTTCTAAGAGACAGTAAGTTTTCAATAAATATTTAACAAAAAGTATAATTTTGGTATTACGTTTCTAACTACTAATTTTGTAGAATATTTATAAAAAAAAGATTTTGGTTGAGTTTCAGATGAATTCATATTAAATGTTTATTTAATCCTGCAGTTTTTTATTCAAGCTTCTTGTAAGATATTTAAGGGTGTATTCTTATCCCTTCTAAACTTGAGTTGGGTGAAATAGTATAAAAACTAATATTAATAGTGATTTTTAGAAATAATTCTTTTTTTATGTAGTGCGGAAATTTTTAAAGTTTGCAAGTGTTTGTTATTATCTTTTAATTGATATAATAACTTTAATTCTATTATTTACCAATAATAGTGGTGGAATAGAAATATATTTTTTTGCTGCACTAATGGTCGTTAGTACTAATTTCCATTTTGAGACTGCAAGACAGATTAGTCTCTAATGAAATTGTACTTGAGAGCCACATATATGTCTCAAAATGTCTGTGTATATAAAACATGAATATTTTATATCTTATATATTGAAATGTGTGTGTGTGTGTATTTTAAAGTATAAAAGGCATTTGGGGAGGATATGATATTCAGTTTGCAGAATCTACTGTAACTAGGAATTTATCTTTGTATATTTTAAACACTATTTCTATCAAGTGCAGAAATACTGGATTTTATTTGCAGACAGCAAATGAAATGTTGTAACTATCTTATAAATATCCTACCCAATAAGCAAGTAGACTGATTGTACTTCTTTTTTTCTTTTTTTTAATAAAAGGAAAGATACAAAAAGCGTATTTTCTATTTTCAGATTTCTATTTTCCTGTATGTCCCCTGTATTAAGTGACTGAGTTTTAAATAATGAAAAAAATCTGTCCAATATATATTAGACTTTGGGTTAAAATTACTAATTTCTAATGCTATAAAAATTTTGAATTAAATTTATAGTTACCGGCATTTTAATATAAAATCTGCGATTCAAGAAGGGACATAATAATTAGTTTGTTATGAAAACGACATCTTGTATTCTACTTTCCACCAGTGTAATATGAAAATTCCTCAAGGTCATTAACATTTCTTTGAAAATAAATAAAGTTCATTGGCATACCCTAATAATATTTTTTTAATTTAATTTTTTTTCCTAATAATATTTTTAAAGTAAAACCATAATAAGTAAGGAGGACTAACTTCATAGATCTATATTCCTTATGTTTCTATAGAAGGGATTTCTGCTGCATTCTCTTGAGTTCTGTTGCAGGAAAACTTTTGGTCTATCTCTTAGACACTCCTCTCCAAGGCTTAGGAACAGTCACTATAATTGTAAAGAGCCTAATATCCATTTGGCTAGCTAACATTAATTCTAGATGGACTTTTTTTTTGCTGCAGAAATAGAAATTATCTAGTATTTCCCCTTAATCTACCACCTTTACCATAAGAATGGCTTTTTGGGTTCTCTGTTCTCATCTGTAATTAAGAAAGCAGTTCCTAGTCTTCTTTGTAATCCTCACAGCATGTACATTTATAGTCAATTATTTTGATAAAATAGTGCAGAATAAGATAAAAAGAGTGTAGAATAAAACCTTGCTAGACAAAAATAAATTTCAAAAAGTGTCTGTAACATCAGTAAAATTCACTAGGTTGAATAAAAAATTCATTAGGTTGTTAAGGAGACATATAACCAAATATCATGGGGTAGGGAATTCCCAAATTCCACACTTCCAATAAAGCAGTAATTGAACTGGGAAAGAAAAACCATCAGAATTGGGTTTTATGTAGCCTGAATCTAATAAAAACCCCAAAATACCATAGAACCTTTAATGAATAAAAAAGCTATTGATTTTTGGTAAGAAAGCACGTGACTTCTTAACTTAACCTGTCTATAGACATCCGATCTACAGTGTAGTGGCAGCAATGGAGATAAAATTCCTGTTGCAAGTTCTGGTGCAAACGAGAAATATGGATCTTAGTGTTAAAGAATTGTACTTTCCTGTTTTGACTTGTTTGTGGATTCCCTTAGGGATCAGCTCAAGGGTCTGCTTACCTTTGTTTTGCCCATCTAAGAGTAGGGCAGGGTACACTGTGAGGTGGCATTTGTTGAAAGCGCCTAAAGACAAAGATACTCGCAACCTGCATCTCAGGCAAAAGATAGTAGAGCATAGAACAACAACAACAACAAAATAACTAGGAAAACCTGGAAAGTGAAATCTAATGCAGAGTCATGGGCAGCCTGGCGAAGCAGTTCCTCAAAGAATCAACAACCCTGAATAAGCAGCAGCAACAACAGAAAAAACCCTGCAGAGGGCAGAGAATCTGTTTCTATTAGATTCACATTATCAAATTCACAATATCCAGTTTTTTTTTAATTTTTTTTTCAACGTTTTTTTTTGTTTTGTTTTGTTTTGTTTTGTTTTGTTTTGTTTTGTTTTGTTTTTATTTTTGGGACAGAGAGAGACAGAGCATGAACGGGGGAGGGGCAGAGAGAGAGGGAGACACAGAATCGGAAACAGGCTCCAGGCTCCGAGCCATCAGCCCAGAGCCTGACGCGGGGCTCGAACTCACCGACCGCGAGATCGTGACCTGGCTGAAGTCGGACGCTTAACCGACTGCACCACCCAGGCACCCCAATATCCAGTTTTTAACATAAAATAAGCCTGCTGTACAAAGAAACAAAAATTATGTCATACAAAAAAGGGATGCAAACTACAGGAAGCTCAGATACTGGAATTTCTAGAGAAAGATTTTAAGTCAACTATGTCCTCAAAGAGATAAATGAAAATAGCAAAACAATACTATGCTAAATTATGAATGCCAGTAAAGATACATAAATTACAAAAAGAAACCAAGAAGATGTCATGCTGGTAAAAAGGGCATAAACTGAAAAGTTCACTGAAGGAGCTTGTAATCACATTTGAATAAGCAGTATAGAGAATCCGTGAACTTGGAGGTAGTAGGTCCCTTGCTATTAGCTAGTCTGAAAAATGGAAGAAAATAAAAAATGAACTAAAGTAAAGTAGCCAAGGGACTACATCAATATGCAAAATAGAAGCCCCAGAAGAAGAGGAAAGAGAAAGAGACAGAAACAATGTTTGAATAAATAATAGCTGAGAGCTTTTAATAAAATATATGGATGTGTACAGCTGCATATTTTCTTTCAGTACAATTTTGAAACTCCAGACACATCTCTTCACTTTGTACTTCTTTTCCTTTCAGTGCTTGCTGGTGATATGTCTCCTATAGTACACTTTTCCAAATGCCATTTAGGTAGACATGTAAATAAGTAAAATCAGAAATGTTATTTTGCAAAATGGAGTGTGAACGAAAATGAAAAATGCTCTGTTGACATGTTGTATTAGTCTACTCTGGCTGTGATAACAAAATAACAGACCAGATGGCTTAAATAACAGACATTTATTTTCTCACAGGGCAGGAGGCTGTAAGTCCATGACCATGGTGTCAGCTGTATTGTTTTGTGGTGAGGCCTCTCTAGCTTGTAGATGACTGCCTTTTCACTATGATCTCACATGGCTTTTCATTGGTATATGAAGAAGCAGAGAGAGTGAGTGAGCCCTCTGGTGCATCTTTTGTCTTTTGGGTTTACTGAGCGATAACTGATAAATAAGCCTAAGGTATACAATATGGTGTTTTCATATACATACACATTGTGAAATAATTACCACATTCAAGCTAATTAACATCACCCACATAGTTAATTAACTTTTGTGTGTGTTAAAGAGAGAACAATTAAGATCTACACTCAGCAAATTTTAGGTATACAAACCAATACATAGCATATCGAGTATGAAATACGGTATTATCTGTAGTCATCCTGTTGCACATTAGATATCCTGAACTTATTTATCCTGTGAAGACAGAATCTTGTATCCTTTCACCAACATGCTCTCCTTTCCCCTGTCCCCTGTTTCCTGGTAAAAACAATTATACTCTCTGCCTGTTAAGATTTGGTTTTTAGAATTTCACTTAGAAATGAGAGCACACAGGACTTATTTTTCAGTCTTTGACATATCACTTGCATAATGTCCTCCAGTTTCATCCATATTGTCTCAAAGGATAACACTCTGCCTTCTTTTCTAAGGCTGACTAATATTCCACATTTTCTTTATCTACTTATTCATCAGTAGATACTTAGGTTGTGTTCGTTGTGTGACTATTGTGAATACTACTGCAGTGATATAGGAGTGCAGATGATGATTTCATTTCCTCTAGAAATATACTCAGAAGAAATTTCTGAGTGTTTCCTATGATAGTTGCTTTTTGAGTTACCTTCAGTGTTTTCATAGTGGCTGTACAAATCTACATTGCCATTAATAGTGCACAAAGGTACTCTTTGCTTTATACATCTTTGTCAATACTTACCTTTTTCACAGTGGCCCATCTAACAATGGTAGGTGAAAATATATTGTTTTCATGCTTTGTCAAAGATTAGTTGACCATACATTTGTGGGCCCAATTCTGGGGTCTCTCTTCCATTCCATTGGTTTATGTGTCTGTTTTTGTACGGAAACCAATTTGACAATAAATTATGTTCAAAATATTGTTTTTATTTGCATTTCCATGATGGTTGGTGATGTTGAAAATCTTTTCACATTATTGTTGGCCTTTGTGTGTCTTTGGAAAATGTCTATTCAGATCCTTTATCCATTATTTCTACTTGGGTTATTTTCTTGCTGATGAGTTGTTTGAGTTCTTTCTATATTTTGGATATTAACTCCTTATCAGATATATGCTTGGCATGTATTTTCCCATTCTGAAGGCTGTCTCTTTGTTTCCTTTACTAAGGAGAGTTTTTAGTTTGAGAAAATCCTTTTTTTTTTTTTTTTTTTAATTTATTTTGCTTTTGTTGCTTTTGCTATTTTGTCATATCCAAAAGAATCACTGCCGGTCTTAAGAAGCATTTTTCTGTGTTTTCTTCCGGAACTATTACAGTTTCAAGTAATTTTTAAATTCCTTAAAATTTAATATTTAAATTGCAGTCAGTTAACATACAGTGTTATATTCGTTTCAGGTATACTATCTAATGATTCAACAATTCTACACACAACTCAGTGCTCATCACACCAAGTGCACTCCTTAATCCCCATCATCTTTTTCACTCATTCCCCACACTCCTCCCATCTGGTAATCATCAGTTTGTTCTTTAGAGTTAAGAGTCTGATTCTTGGTTTGCCTCTCTCTTTCAGTCTCTCCCTTGCTGTGTTCATTTGTTTTGTTTCTTAAATTCCACATATGACTGACACCATACAGTATTAGTTTTTCTCTGACTGACTCATTTTGCTTAGCATAATAGTCTATAGCTCTATTCACATTGTTACAAGTGGCAAGGTTCATTCTTTTTTTAATGACTGAGTAATATTTCATTGTATATGTATACCATATCTTCTTTATCCATTTATCAGTCAATGGACATTGGGCTCTTTCCATAATTTATAGTTATTGTAGATAATGTTGCTATAAATTTCAGGTTGCGCGTGTCCCTTCAAATCAGTATTTTCGTATTCTCTGGATAAATACCTAGTAGTGCAGTTTCTAGGTCATAGGGTCATTCTATTTTTGACTTTTTGAGGAACCTTGATACTATTTTCCAGAGTGTCCACACCAGTTTGCATTCCCACCAGCAGTGCAAGAGGGTTCCCCTTTCTCCACATGCTCACCAGCATCTGTTCCCTGGATTGTTAACTTTAATGGTGATATCTCATCATGGTTTTGATTTGAAGTTCCCTGATGATGAGTGATGTTGAGCATCTTCACATATTTCTATATATTGCCATCTATAATGTAGTCTTCACAAAAATTTCTATTTAGATTCCTTGCCTATTTTTAATTGGACTGTTACTTTTTCTGAGGTCATATTTATAAGTTCTTTATATGTTTGGATATTAACCTTTTATTGCATATGTTTTGTTAAATATATTCTCCCATTCAGTAGGTGACCTTTTTCTTTATGGACACTTTCTTTAGCTGTGTAAAACATTTTTACTTTGGTGTAATCCCAATAGCTGCATTTTGCTTTTGTTTCCCTTGCTAAAGGAGACATACCTAGAAAAAATATTTCTATGGCTAATGTCAAAGACATTACTACCTATGTTTTCTTATAGGAATTTTACGGTTTCAGATCTCACATTTAGATCTTAATTCATTTAGAGTTTTGTTTTTTTTCTGTATGGTATAAGAAAGTGGTCTAGCTTCTTTTTTCTTTTTTGTGCATGCTGCTATCCACTGTATCCAACCCCATTTAAAAAAAAAAAGAAAAGAAAGGAAGGAAGGGAAGGAGGGAGGGAGGGAGGGAGGGAGGGAGGGAGGAAGGAAGGAAGGAAGGAAGGAAGGAAGGAAGGAAGGAAGGAAGGAAGGAAGGAAGGAAAAGATTTTATTTTAAGTAATCTCTGCTCCCAAAGTTGCATGCTGTATCAACTGAGCCAGCAAGTGCACCCCCTAACACCACTTGTTGAAGAGACTGTCCTTTTCCTATTGTATATTCTTGCCTCCTTTGTCATGTTACATTGACCCTAAAAGCATGGATTTATCTCCCGAGTTTTTATTCTTTTCCATTGATCTATGCATCTGTTTTGTGCCATTACCACACTATTTTGATTACTGTAACTTTGTAGTGTATCTTGAAATCTAGGATTCTGATACCTTCAGTTTATTCTTCTTTTCAAGACTGTTTTGGTTATTTGGGTCTTTTGTGGTTCAGTACAAACTTTAGGGTTAGTTGCTTTAGTTCTGTTGGTACTTTGATAGGGATTGCTTTAGATCTGTAGATTGCGTTGGATAGTATAGACCTTTTAACCACATTGGTTTTCTACTCTGTAAACATGGAATATCTTTACATTTGTTTGTGATTCCTTCAGTTTCTTTTCACCAGTACGTTATAGTTTTGGGAGTACTGGTCTTTGACCTCTTCTTCTTTATTCCTAGATATTTTATTATTCTTGGTGCCTTGTAGATGTGACTGTTTTCTTATTTTCTTTCTCCAGTGCTTCATTATTAGTGTATAGTATGCTACAGATGTCTGTATATCAATTTGTATTCTGTGACTTTGCTGAATTCATTTACTAGTTTTAATAGGTTTTTTTTGGGGGGGGGGAGGAATATTTAGGGTTTTCTGTGTCATCACATCGTGTCATCTGCAAATAGGGAAAGTTACTTCTTCCTTACCAACTTGCATGCCTTTATCTCATTTTCTTGCCCAATTGCTTTGGTTAGTATTTTCAGTACTTTGTTGGATAAAAGTGGTGACATTGGACATCCTGATCTTTTTACTGACTTTACAAAACGACGACAACAACAACAACAATAACAACGGCAGCAACAACAACAACAACAAAACCCTCAGTGCCTCCTGGTTGAGTATGATGTTAGCTTTTGAGTATGACTCAGGATTTCTGCTTCCTTCAGTTTTATGTTCCCTTTCTCTCTCTTTTCCTTCTGGGGTCCCATAATGCAAATGTTGTTATGTGTGATGGTGTCCCTGAGTTCCCTTAACCTATTCTTCTTCTTCCTGTCTTTGATTTGTGTCCAGCTTGGTTGCTTTCTGTGTTGCTTTACTGTCTTTCAGCTTGTGAATCCATCTTCTGCCTCCTGTAATTTGCCATCGATTTCCTCTAGTTTATTTATTTATTTTTTTAATTTCACTGAGTTCTTATCTCTGATTGGTTTTTTTTTTTTTTTTATATGTTCTCTCTCTTTGTTGGAGCTCTGACTAGTGTCCTCCACTCTTTTCTCAAATCCATTGGTTATCTTTCTTACCATTACTTTGAATTCTCTGTGAGGCATATTCTCATCTCTGGGCCAGCTAGCACTTTTACAATGGCTTTGTCCTATTGTTTCATTTGGATCATATTCCTCTGTCTCCTCATTTTGTCTCACTCTTTGTGTCTGTTTCTCTGTGTTAGGAAAGTCAGCTCCATCTCCTACTCTTGAAAGTAGGGGTCTTATGAAGAACAGGTCCTGTAGTGCCCTGCAGTTTGACGCGCCTTGATCACCCTGGCACTACAGGGGGTGTCTTCTGTGTTTGTTGCATGCACCCTACTCCTGTAGCTGAGCTGTGTTTGCCTTCAGCCTACTCATATGCAGTGGCTCCCTTTGTGGCAGTCAGACCAGATGTCTGCCTGTGAGTCCTCTACTGGGGCTGTCATAGAACCGAACCATGTCTGGTTAGCTTTACCTCTCCCCAAGGCAGGAGTGACTTTGGAGTAGTGCTCACTCTTGGGGCTGCCTGCTGTCAGGCACCACTGTGAAGGGGCCGCAGGTGGAATGGGGCATGTTCTGAGATTAGCAAACAAATTTTCCCACGTACCCCAGGAACTTTTGAAACTGCTGCTTCTATGCTGTGTCTCAACAGTGTTGTTTGTTTTGCTGTCTTTTTCTGGGTAGGGATTCCAGTCACCCTCCAGTTCTCTAAGAGCCAAGTGCGCTGAGTTTTAAAGTATCTGGAGTTAAGTCACCCTGCTTGTAAAAACTCAAGCAGTTAAGTGCTACTGGTTTTCAAAGCCAAATATTATGTACTGGTCTTCTGACTGCAGGTTACTCAAGTCTTGGGGGCTTTCCCTTCTCTGTGCTTCTGTTATCCCTATTTGCAATTAGTCTTGACAGAGATTTGGTTCCTAATGGGGTATCTGACCCTCCTACTGTTTTCTGATATGGCCTCCTCTGCGATTAACTGGAAAGACTGTTCTGGGGCTTTGAGTCATTTTCTGGGTTAGATGTATCAGGGGGATGAGGTGAGCTTAGGATCCTCACACTCTGCCATTGTCTCAGGCTCCCAGCGGTACAGCTTTACTCTAAATACTGCTTTTGCTGTATCCAATAAATTTTGGTTTCTTGTGTTTTCATTTTCATTTGCTCAAGACACTTTTTTGTTTTCCCCATTGATTTCTTACTGACTCATTGGTTGTTTAGGAATCCGTTGCTTACTTTCCACATGTTTATGAATTTTCCAGTTTTATTATGATGGATTTCCAGTTTCATACCATTGCAGTCAAAAAGATGTTTGATATGGGCTTTAATTTTCTTAAATTTTCAAAATTTGGTTTATGTCCTAACATATGACCTGTTTTGTGTATGATTGAGAAGAATATGTATTCTGCTACTATTTTTTAAATGTTTCTTTTTGAGCGATAAAGAGTGTGAACGAGGGAGGGGCAGAGAAAGAGGAAGACACAGAATCCAAAGCAGGCTCCAGGCTCTGAGCTGTCAGCACAGAGCCCAACACGGGGCTCAAACCCACAAACGTTGAGATCATGACCTGAGCCAAAGTCAGACGCTTAACCAACTGAGCCACCCAGGCACCCCTGCATTCTGCTACTACTTGACAGACTCTTTGGCATATGTCTTTTGGGTCCATTTGGTCTATTGTGTTTTTCAAGTCCAGTCTTTATTTGCTGTCTGGATGATCTATCCATTGTTAAAAAGTGGCTACTAACATACCTACTACTATTACACTGCCTTCTAATTCTTCCTTCAGATATAGTATTTGCTTTACATATTTCGTTGCTCCAGTGTTGGAAATATACATATTTATAATTATAATCTCACAAGGAATCAGTCCCCTTATCATTTTTAATGACCTTTTTTCTCTTTACAAATTTTTACGTATTTTATGTAAGAATGGTCACTCCTGCTCTTTTTCGGTTATATTTTTGTGGACTATTATTTTCCAGCACTTTACTTTCAGATGTGTTTGTTTAAAGCTAAAATCAGTCTCTTGTTGACAGCAGATAGTTGAATATTAGTATTGATTGTTTTTTTTTTTCTTCCTTTGAATTTAGTAAGAATGTTTAAGTTCATATATTATTGGCAATGAATCTCAGACTTAAATAACAATCTGCATCCAGTAGTTTTTTTGGTAACATGGAATGGGTATAGCCAGATCTTAAGTCATTTTAATTTTGTGTTAAATTAATATTTATAACACATGGTGTTCCTGAATGCACATAAAACATTTTCCTGGAATTATTTTGTTTTTAATACCATCACCCCTTTTAACAAATTTTGAAAAGGTATGAAAGTTGGGCCTAGGGAGGGGAACTTCAGTTCAGTTCAATCTTTATATGTCATGAGTCGTCATTCTTTCTCATTTGATAATCATGACTCTGACTGTAGTTGTCATTTTTAGTTAGTTTTAACATGACAAAATTAACAAATTACTATTCATATAGGCTTCTCAGCTTGCACGGATTATGAATTGTAAGTGAAATGAAGGAGCATTTCTAGTTGACAAACGGATCCACAGGTAATACAGTGTCTTTAAATTAAGCTTGTGACAATTAAACCAATAAACATAGCAATGAAGAAACTGTCTACAAAGTACAACCATGGAATGTTCATTCAATATATGCTGGAATCTGTAGTTTAAGGAAAAGAGTAAAATTACTTGAAGTAGAACAAATGGTAACCAGTTATCAAGAAAACAGGTAACAGACTTGGGCAAGAGGGATTTTTTTTAGAGTGCTCAGTATAACTGGAGTGGATGAAAAGGGAAAATATAAGATAGTCTCATTTATATAGGAAGTCATCCTAACAGCTTGTACCAATGTAGTCACTTCTGACCAAAGTTTATAAAAGCCATAAATAAAATAATCACCATGGAAGATGACAGCCAGTAACTCTGAATACCAGTAAATAAAGGACATTGACTAAAATAAACACTCAGTTCTAGTAGATGGCTGGGTCTCCCAAACATAAGCAAGGACTGAAATCCAAATTAAAATTACTGTGAAGAAGTAAAATAGAATAGTTTTGGCCTGTAAATACAAGCTTGGTGGGTTTAGAGAAATTCAGATAATAATCTGTACAAGCTCTCAGGAAAACTGGATAAAGCAAAAAGCCCTAAGTCACAGAAATAATTGGAGTAAATAGGCAGAAGTGATATTTAGTAAATGTAATACCCAAAAGTGCAAAATCCCTGAAGTAGGAAGGATATAATTGGAAATGTTTAGTAAAAGATCAATGAATGCTGATGAAATGCAAAAATACTTCATAAAATTTTGATAGGTGTTTTTTCTTCTCATCCCTAGTGTGAGGATATTTAGTAATGTTTTCCCAAGTGTAATCAAGGATAGAAGACACTTACCATATAGGGGATGACTTCCTTGATTTAACTGATACTGCATGACCAATTCTCTGTAGAAAGAGCAATTAATGTTTTTTAGTCGAATATCAGAAGGCCTGCCGAAATACATATGATAAAACACTGCTTCATTTTATCTACTATCCTATGCTTTCTCCAATAGGTCCTTCGTGGCTGATGACCTTCCAATTTCAATTCTACTGCCTTGAGTTATCTTACTTTTGGTACCAGGCATACTCAACTGCTATGTGACTAAATTCTGAGGCACCAAGACTCTTGGCTTACCCACTAAGACCCTGGCACTGGCTGCCAGACCAGACACCTGCTGTGCCCAGCCCCACGGGACCACAGAGAGACGGGCAACTCCCTAAGCACTTTTTGTTTTTTTTCTAATCTGATTTACCACACTATGTCTTTTGTTTGAGGATTTAATCCACTTACATCAAGGTAACATTTGATATTAAGGTAACTTTTGATATTAAGATAATATAGTAATGTTATTAATTATAGTATTCTTTATCAGTACTCTGGGTATAACATTCAACTTCACTGGCGGAGAAATCCTCTGACAGTCTTTTGGGGGCTCCTTTGTTATGTCATAGTTGCTTTTCCCTTGGTAATTTAAAAAATTGGGGTGGTGTTTTGTTTGCTTATTTTGCTTTGTTTTGTTTTGGTCTTTGGCTTTTGCTAATTTCATTATAAGATGTCTCAGTGTAGATTTTTTACACTCAATCTACTTGGGGTTCTTTGGACTTCACAGTTATGCACCCCCAGACTTGAGAACTTTCCCCCCATTATTTATTTATATAGATATTCTGCCCCTTCTCATCTCCCTCCTTCTGGGACTTTAGGGACTCTAGAATACTGGTTAGTGTATCTTGGTTAGCTTGGTGGGATCCTCAGGTCCCTTTGGTTTCCCTTCCTCCCTCCCTCTCTCCTCTCCCTCTCTCACTCCCTCTCTCCTTCTGTCTCCCCTTCCTTCCTCCCTCCTTTCCTTCCTTCCTTCCTCCCTCCTGCTCCCCCTCCCTCCCTCCCTCCCTCCCTCCCCCTTCCGTCCCTCCCTCCCTCCCTCCCTTCGTTCCTCTTCTTCCTCTTTCTCTTCCCCTTTCCCTTTCTCTTTGTCTTCTTTCCTGCCTTCCTTTCTTCCTTCCTTTCTTTTCTTGTCAGTCATCCGACTGGATAAATTCAAGTGAGCTGTTCTCAAGCTCACTGATTGTTTCTTTTGCTTGACCGATCTAGTTTTGAACCTCTCTAGTGACATTTTCACTTACTATTATATTCTTCTCGTCCAGCATTTCTGTTTTTGTTTGTTTGTTTTTTTGTGTGCTTGTTTGTGTGTTTGTTTTGTTTTGGCTGAGCTTCTCATTTTGTTTGTATATTATCTTCCTGTTTTCATTTAGTTGTCTATGTTTTCTTATAATACACTGAGCTACGTAATATAATTATTTTGAATTCTTTATCAGGCAGTTAGCATATTTCCACTTCTCTTGTGTTAGATATTGGAAATGTGTTTTCTTCCCTTAGCTGTGTCGTTTCTTTTTATTCTTCATGTTCCTAGTAGATTTCTTTTTTTTTTTTTTTCCTATATACTGGCTTTGTTCTTTGAGGAATCCGTTACCATTTCTTCTGGTCTTTACAAATTGGTTTTAAATGGCAGAGTCTTTCCTGGTTATCTGTGTTCAATATGAAATGAGATGGACCCTAGGAGAGTGTGCTGTAAGGGTGGGTAAAGCCTTTACTATAAAGTTCTTTATAGATTTTGGATGCTCACCCTTTATCTGATATGTCATTTGCAAATATCTTTTCCCATTCTGTCTGTTGCCTTTTAGTTTTCGTTTTTTCCTTTGCAATGCAGCAGATTTTAATCTTGATGAGGTCCCAAAAATTCATTTTTGCTTTCAGTTCTCTTGCCTTTGTAGATGTGTTGAGCAAGCTGTTACTGTGGCTGAGGTCAAAGAGGTTGTTGCCTGCTTTCTCCTCTAGGGTTTTGATGGTTTCCTGTCTCACATTTAGATCTTTCATCCATTTTGAGTTTATTTTTGTGTATGGTGTAGGAAAGTGGTCTAGTTTCATTCTCCTGCATACTGCTGTCCAGTTCTCCCAGCACCATTTGCTGAAGAGACTGTCTTTTTTCCATTGGATGTTGTTTCCTGCTTTTTCAAAGATCAGTTGGGTCCAATTCTGGGTTCTCTATTCTATTACATTGGTCTGTGTGTGTCTGTTGCTGTGCCAGTACCATGCTGTCTTGATGATTCCAGCTTTGTAGTAGAAGCTAAAGTCTGGGATTATGATGCCCCCCATTTGGGTTTTCTTCTTCAATATTACTTTGGCTATTTGGGGTCTTTTGTGTTTCCACACAAGTTTTAGGATTGTTGTTCCAGCTTTGAGAAGAATGCCAGTGAAATTTTGACTGGGATTGCATTGAATGCGTAGATTGCTTTGGGTAGTATTGACATTTTAACAATATTTATTCTTCCTATCCATAAGCACTTCACACCAGTCAGAGTGGCTAAAATGAACAAATCAGGAAACTACAGATCCTGGTGAGGATGTGGAGAAATGGGAATCTTATTGCACTGTTGATGGGAAAGCAAACTGGTGCAGCCACTCTGGAAAGCAGCGTGGAAGTTCCACAAAAAATTAAAAATAGAACTATCCTATGACCCAGCAATAGCACTGCTAGGAACTTACCCAAGGGATACAGGAGTGGTGATGCATAGGGGCATAGGATGCATGGGGAACAAAACTTGTACCCCAATGTTTATAGCAGCACCTTCAACAATAGCCAAATTATGGAAAGAGCCTAAATGTACATCAGCTGATGAATGGATAAAGAAGATGTGGTCTGTGTGTGTGTGTGTGTGTGTGTGTGTGTGTGTGTGTACACACAATGGAATACTACCTGGCAAAGAGAGAATGGAATCATGCCATGTGCAACAACATGGATGGAACTGGAAGGTATTATGCTGAGTGAAATAAGTCAGTCAGAGAAAGACAGATATCATATGTTTTCACTCATACGTGGATTTTGAGAAACTTAACAGGAGACCGTGGGGGAAGGAAAGGGGAAAAAATAGTTGCAAACAGAGAGGGAGGGAGGCACACCATAAGAGACAAATACAGAGAACAAACAGGGTTGATGGGAGGATGGGGAAGAGGGGGAAATGGGTGATGGCCACTGAGGAATGCACTTGTTGGGATCAGCACTGGGTGTTTTCTGTAAGCCAATCTGACAATAAATTTATTTAAAAAATAAAATAATTTTTCTTTGATGGGGCTTATTTAGATTTCTAGCAAATATATAAGAAGTAGAGAAGTCAAAGTTTGTCTATAAGATGGTAGATGAAAATTTAAGACATTTATCCAAATGAATAACAACATATATTTTAACTGTATTTTCTGAGAATTTAGATGATGAAGGCTAATAAATAAAATCTCCAACTTTTAATGATTGTGGGCCCTGTTCATGGGCTCTCAACGAATCCATACTTTAACATTTACCATGTTCAGAATGACTTGGCCAAACTTCAAAGCATGGGCTTTGTTTCTGCCTCGAGTATAAATTATACATCTGCCTCATGGACAAATAACCTAAAAAAAATGTTTTTTCAAACATGAAATAAACCTCCCTAAATTCCTATGAAACTAAAGCCATACAGGCTTGCACATAGTAAAAGCTTAAGATAAAGTCTGTAGCTTTCTGGAATGTCTTTCATCATGATGATCTGTAACTCTTTGGGTAAAACACATATAGAACCTTACACAAAATGTTCCTTAGCTGGAGAACTCTCTTTGTGAAAATTATATATCCTGAGGAGCTGTCTTTTGCACATATGGGACAATATCCTTAATCTTAAGAGATAAGGGGTTGTCTTTATACAATAATTTAGGAATTTTCTAAAGACTCTGCACACAATAATTATATAGTTATACATTGAGTTAACCCAGAGACGGCAAGATATGCACGATTGTTGAATTTAGAGATAGAGTGTATCTATTTTTAAATTATATTTTATTTTTTCATAATTGATAACATTTCACCAACGAAGTCATTTTAAGAACAGTGACTTTAAACACTACTACATTAAAAATAATTTATATAAAAATTAGTATACCAACTCTGAGTAATAAACATTTTTTTCAGTTTTCATTTTTGTTGCTGTTAATAAACTGAAATTACCACTCTTGAATTTTCAGCTGAAGATATGCAAAAGGAAATGTAAGGTACAAGATTAGTAAATCTGTATTTTTGTCTCAGATATCAGACGTATATTACTTAAATCTATGTAAGTTAAGATATCAAATGTAAACATTCTAGGGTTTTCAAAGATTAAGTACTTGGCATTAATGTCTGCTAAATGCCACCTCTTCATATTTACCAAGAGAGAAGGGAAGACAACTCATATGGTACTTTTTAGAGTTGAGATTCTTTAAAATGGAATTTTAATGATTTGGACTAGGAAAATTTTTTTTAGAAATTGATACTTTTAATATGAAATCTCAGGCTCAATTGTTTAAGCATCTGACTTTGACTCGGGTATGATCTCAACGGTTTGTGAGTTTGAGTCGCTCATTGGATGAGGTCTTTTCCCACTTTGTGTGAGCATGAACCCTGCTCCAGGTTAGCATGAGCCTGCTCTGTGTTGAGTACCAGCCCTTGAGCTACACTCTGGGTGACTTCAAACCTGCTCTGGGTGAACTCAAGCCCTGATCTGGGGTGAGCTTCAGTCTTGCTCTGAATGATCTCTAGCTCACTCCTGGTAAACACAAGCCCTGCTCTATGTGATCTTGTGCCCTGCTGCATGTGACCTCGTGCCCTGCTCCTAGTGACCTCGAGCCCCGCTCTGGGTGAACACAAGTTCTGCTGCAGGTAAGTTCCTGTCCTGTTCTCAGTGACCTTGTGCCCTGCTCTAGGTGACCTCAAGCCCAGCTCCAGGTGAGCTGAAGCCCTATTCCAAATAAGCTGAAGTCCCATATCTAATGGGCCTGTGTCCTAATTCAGGTGAGCTCATAACCTGCTCTGTATGAGCTCAGACTCCATTAAGGTAAGTTTCTGCTCTACTCCGGTTGAGTCATGCCCCTCTGCTTGTGAGCTCATGCCCTACATTGTGTGACCTTGTGCCCTGCTCTGGGTCACCGATAAACCTGCTCTGGATGACTTCTATCCTGGTCCAGTTAAACCTGTGACCTGCTCAGGGTGAGCACAAACCCCTCTCAGGGTAAGCACAAGCCCAGTTATGGGTGGGCATGAGCCCCACACTGAGTTAGAGTGGGCCTACAAAAGCTAAATATGAGCCCTGGTTCAGGTGACCTCATGCCCTGGTATGTTTGAACTCATGTCCTTTGATTCATTGTCTTTTGAGCTCAAGTCCCGCTCCCAGTGAGCATGAGTCCTGCTCCTGGTGGGCTTGAGTCCTGCTCTGGATGAGCTCAATCCCCATTCTGAGTGAGCTCCAGCAGCCCTCTGGCTAAATACAGACCTTGCTCCGTGTGACCTCATACCACCCTCCGGGTGACCATGAGCTCCACTTAGGGTTGAGTTCATGCTCCACTCCAGGTGAGCACCAGCCCCGCTCGGGGTGTCAACATGCTCCACTCTGGGCAACCTCAAGCCCCTTTTTGCTTAAGCATGGACACTTTTCCCAGTGACCTGGAGCCCCTCTCCAGTTGAGCACAAGACCTTCTCTGGTGAGTTTGTCTTGCTCCAGGTGACCTCAGGCCCTGCTCAGATTTTGCACCAGTCCCACTTCTCGTGAGCACGTGCCCTCTTCTGTGTGACCTTGTGCCCCACTCAGCAGAACCTCCAGACCAATACTGGGTGATCTCTAGCTCAGCTCCTAATGAATAATCTCGTGTCCCACTGCAGTTGAGCAAAGCCTAGTTTGGGGTGACCTTGAATCCCACTCCCAGTGAACTTGTTTTTAGCTCCACATGACCTCGTGCTTCACTCCAGGCGCACTCGAGCCATGCTTGAGTTCAGCCCATGTTCTGGGTGACCTTGTGCCTGTCTCCAATTGAAATGAGCCCTGCTTGATATGCCTTCTTCCCTGCTCTGGGTGACCTTGACCCCCACACCTGGTGAGCTCATGCCACACTTTGGGTGTACTGAAGCCTTTCTCAGAGTGAGAGGTAGCCATCCCCAGGTGAGTGTGAGCCCAGTTTTGATGAGCCTGTGTTATGCTCTGGGTGACCTCATGCCAGGTGATCTCAAGACTCTGTCTTGGTGAGCTTGTCTCACTCTCTATGTGGCCTCAGACCCCACTCGGGTTTTGCCCCAGCCCCACTTCTGCTGAGCACGTGTCCCTTTCTCTGTGAGCGAGGGCCACTGCCCAGGTGAGCTCCAGGTGCCCTGCAAGTGAGCTTGAGTCTTCTTCACATTACCAAGGGCCCCTCTCTTTATGATTCTGTGCTCTGCTGCAGGGACCTTCAAGGGGCGCTTGCTGTGACCTCGTGTCCCTCTGCAGGTAGCTCAAGTTATGTTCCAAGGGACATGGAGTCCTGCTCCTGGTGAGTTCAAGCCCTGCTCCAGGGGATCGGTAAGCCCACTCCAGCTAACCCCGTGCCCCTCTCTGATGACCTGCTTCCCTTCTCAGTGAGACCTTGCCCCACACCAGGGGGAACTCAAGTCCTGATCCACCTGGCTGGTGCCCCACTTCTAGTGAATGCCTCTGAAGCTCTGGGTGAGTTCGTGCCAACCGTTGTGTGTCCTTGTGCCCCTCCGCTGGGGTGATCTGGGGCCCCAGTCAGTTTGACCCGGAGCTCCGCTCTGGAGGACCTGTTCCCTGCTCTGTATGAGGTTCTGACCAGCTCCAGATGACTTCCCGCCCCACTGAGTGTGAACTGGAGCTGCAGTCCAGGGGACCTGAGGCCCTGCTCCAAGTGGCCTGGAGCCCAGCTGCTGATATGCTCATGCCCTGTTCAAAGTGTACACACTGGTGCACTTGAGAGCCACATCCGGTGGGCGTGGGGGTGCACGTCTAGTCATGCCCCAGGTCAGCACCTGCCCTGTTGTGTGTGAGCTAGTGCCACACTCTAGGTGTGCTCAAGCCCTGATTCGGGTGACATGAGCCCTTGTTCCTTAGGATTTTGTGCTCCACTCCAGGTGCCTAGAAGCCTGACTCCCTGTGACCTGGTGACCCAGCCCAGAGGAGCACAAACTCTGCTGAGGGTGAGCTCGAGCTCCTCTCCAGTTGAGAAGAAGCCTTTGTCTCATTGAGGACACGGCTTGATCCTGATGACCTCGAGTCCCAGTCCAGGTTAGCAGTGTGCCACTTTGAGTGACCTCAAGTCCCGCTCCTAGTGAACCTGTGCCCCACTTTAGGTGACCTTGAGCCCCATTCCTGGTGAGCTGAGCCCTGATTCATGTGTACATAGTTGTGCAGGTGACCTTGAGACCCACATCTGATTGGGGGGAGTCGATGAGCCCCCCTCCGGTGTCATCTGAGCTGGTGACCTGCTTCATGACCTCGTGACCTGCCCCAAGTGACCTCCAGCCCGGCTCCAGCGTCCAGAGTCGTGTTCTGGGTTAGCCCCAGCCCCCATGCGGTTGAGCACCAGCTCTGCTGCCTGTGACTTCCTGCTTAGCTCCAGGTGACATCGAGCCCCACTCAGGTGGGTTGGTGCCTAGCTCCATGTGAGCTCGAGGCTCGCTCCACTTGACCTCAAGACCTGTTCCGTATGAGCTCAAGTCCTGCTCCAGGTGGCCAGAGCCCAGCTCCTAGAGGGCTCAGGCCCTGATTCAAGTGTACACAGTTGTGAGTGTGGCCTTGAGATCCGCCCCTGCTGTGGTGACTTCGAGCCGTGCTTCAGTGACCTGGTGCTCCATTCTGTGTGAGCTAGTGCCACACTCTAGGCAAACTGAAGCCCTGACCAGGGCAAACACGGGCCCTCCCTCCCTGTTGTTTTGTGCTCCACTCCCAGTGCACGAAGCCTCACTCCCTGTGACCTGGTGACCCTCCCTGTAGGAACTCCAGTCATGCCAAGGGTGACCTGGAGCCCCTCTCCAGTGGAGCATGAGATTTGCTTTGGGTGAGCACGTGCCCTGATCTGGGTGACCTCGAGTCCTGCTCCAAGTGAACTCACACCCTCTCTCCATGACTGCGAGTCCTGCTTCAGATCACCTGAAGACCCGCTCACTAGAACCTCCAGACCCTCACTGGGTGAACTCATGCCTGCTCCTTGGGGACCTCCTGACCCACTCAGCCGTACAGCCTGACCCACTGCTGACCCTGAGAGGAGCTGACAATGAATTTGGGTCCTGCTCCAACGGACCTGGAACCTCGCTCCCAGTGAGCTCCTGGAACCCTCTGGGTGACCTCAATCCCTGCTCAGGGTGACCTTGACCCGTCTCCAGGTGGAGCAGGAACCCCGCTCCATAAGATTCGGTGCTCCACTCTGGGTGACCTGGATCCCCACTCCAGGTGAGCTGGATTTACTCTTTGTGGTAATCCCCGCCCTTTCTGCCCAAGCTCATGCCTTGCTCCCCGTGACCTAGAGCGCCTCACCTGCACAGTTCCCTTCCCAGCTGACGTGGACCAGGACCTTTACTGGGGCATCTCCAGTCATGCACTAGGTAAACTCCTGCCCTGCTCTAGGTGACCTTCTAGCTCAGGACATGGGGAACTGGTGTTCCTCTGGACTTTGGCAAGACTTTTCCAGGTGACCTCGAATCCACCTCCTGGTGACCTCGAGCCTTGCTCCTGAGGACCTCAAACTGCTGCTCGTGATGTGTTCTGCGCTGTGGGACCTAGATCCCCACTCAGCTTAGTCCTGAAACTGGTTTTGAGTGAACTTCTACCCAGTTCTGGTTGGCCTCGGACCCAGCTCTTTGTGACCTTGTGCCACCCTTCCAGTGTATTAAGGCCTTTGGATTAAGGTTATTCCAAACAACAGGTGGCCTGAGCCCCACTTCTGTGACTTCCTGTGCCACTTTGGGAGACCTCATGGTCTATTCTATGTGACCTCAAGGCACAACCCATGATCAAGTGGGATTTATTCCAAGGAAACAAGGATGGTTTGACATTCACAAATCAAAGATACACTACGATAATAAAATAAAGGATAAAAATCCTAATATTTTTGAATTGCAAATAGTTTGCATCTGACTTTATTACTCCAACTATAATAGGAAAGAACACATCTTATTTAAGTTGGTATTAAAAAAATATGGCAAGGGGCGCCTGGCTGGCTCAGTCGGTTGAGCGTCCGACTTCGGCTCAGATCACGATCTCACGGTCCGTGAGTTCGAGCCCCGCGTCAGGCTCTGTGCTGAAACGCCCCCTCTCCCAAAATCATCACCAATAAAGTGTCAGCCACAAACCCATATGCATGCCGTTTTATAAACAGACACGCGATACCAAGTTAGAAGTCCCTTTTAATTAACCAAAAAAAAAAAAAAAAAAAAAAAAAAAAGTCTAGTAACGTAAGAGACTCCAGAACAAGTTGGAAATTGTGTACCATTGGAGTAAGATACAAACATAATACACTTGTCAATCAATCCCTGGGAAAATGATGGATATGGGGGAAGGGGGGGGGGGAAACAATTCAATCTAAAGATTTTAAGAATGAGACTCTAAAATGGAAGAAAAATATAATGCACTGATATTCTAACACAAAGACATCAACTGATGCAAAATGCAGATGGCAACAGAAATCCCAGGCTGGCTGAACCTATGTGAGTTCTGGTATGAGAGAGGCCACAGAAATAAAAAGGATGGAAGGTTTTCGCCTCCCACTGGCAAGACTACTGAAAATCAAAGAAATACCAATTGATGATACATTATGTAACTGATTTTATAAAAGTTCTTGTATTACATTTTTTCCATATAGTATGGATAACTCCTCATGCTCAAGTAAGTCAGGAGAACTAAGGTGCCCAAAGAATATCTAAAAGCTAAGAACAGGAGGTGGATCCAACATGGCTGAGAAGCAGGAAGACTTGAAGTTCCCTCATCCCTCAAACACAGCAGTGTTGAGGGCAAAGGACTTTGAATTCCAAGAGTCCGGGCTACAGAGTGACAAAGACATTTCCAGGGACCTGGCAGGGATAGATACATGACTCTGAACTGGGAGAGATAAAATGGTCTGTGTAGCCATGGATGGGAGGGATCCCCTTCTGCAGAGAGACAAAAGGAAGAGGAAGAGAGGCTGGGAAGGTGTAAGTGCACCTGAGCAAGAGAAAAACCACCGACCAGGACGGGCAAAGATCCAATTTCTAACCGTGGGGCTTTCTCTGGCCTGGGGCCAGCTGCCCTTTTGTGCACGTGGGGAGAAGGGGATTCAGTCTCGGCCTCACTACCTAGTTCAGAGACTCAGTCTGGAGTGGGAGAAAGCAATCCCCTTCTTGGAGTGCTGTGGGAAGAAGGTTTATAACCGTTCAAAGGAAAATGACTGCCTGCACCCGCCAGCCAGAGGCAATATATCAGTGGCACAGACTGGCGCTTCCTTGGAACTGGGGCGCATGCAGGGGGACCCTTTAAGACATCAAGGTTTAAGTCCCAGTCAAGTACCAAGGAGATGTGGGAGTCAGCGGAGCGGGACAAACCGCACACAGCATTGAGGCAACGCAGAGTGGCTCTTCCCTGGAACCCACGAGTGTGGAGGGGCACCCCTTAAGACATCAGTGTTTAAATCCCAGCTGACCGCCAGGGAGGTATGGGAGTTGGCAGAGCAGGACAAACAGCCTGGTTCACGCACACGGCACTGCAAGGACGGCCTAACAGACTGGTTTGGGACACTCACGCCGTGGAGGAGAGACTGGGGTGTCATCCTTTTTCTCCCCATCACCAATAAGGTGGGGCTTCAGGGAACAGACAGTGGCCGCCCACAGTGGAGGCGAGACCCACCGACACCGAACCACACACCTCCGTGCCTGGTAACTGCATCATCTACCAGAGCAGGATTGGCATTGACCAACCAGACAGCCCCTCCTCCAGACCAGCACTGCCACCAGTTCCAACGCACCCGATGGTTTTGCATTTCCTGATTTAATTTTTGGACATTTCTTATTATACATGATTTTTTTTCTTCCTTTTCTCCTTCTTATTTCTTCCCACCTCCAGTCTGATTATTGTTGGTATGTTTCAGCAGACATATTTAATCTATTCTCTTATGCCTATTCTACATGTCCTTCTTTATTTTCTTCTCTCTCTCTCTGGATTAAGCCCTAGAGTTCCTCTGCCTGCTCAATTTTCCTTTCTTTTCTTTTTTCCCTGCCTCTCATTTCTCTTTGTATGGGTAAGGCCTCTTCTACCAACACCACCCCCACCCCAAAGATTGGCTAGAACTGGTGTTTTGGGTGTTTTTTTTTTTTTTAAGTTCTCTTTGTTCGTTTCCTTTTCCAGGGGTACATCAATGAAGAAATCAAAGCCTGGTGGGGGGTCCAAAACATCATTATGAGTAGGGAGATAAAGCAACCAGAGTCACAACAACAGAGAGCACTTAACAGCTCTCCAAAAAACACCTCCTGAAGGGCCACACCCTGGACAGTATATGACCCCTCTCGAATACAGTAGTGCTCACAGGTGCAGCAGACACATAACAAGCTTTTAACACCCTTAATGAACAGAAAACTAGCCAAAATAATGAAACAGAAGAATTCTCCTCAAAAGAAATTCCGGGAAGAAATGACAGCTAAAGAATTGATCAAAACACATATAAGCAATATAACTGAACAAGAATTTAGAATAATAGTCAAAAGATTAATCGCTGCGCTTGAAAAAAGCACACAGGACAGCAGAGACTCTATTGCTGCAGAGACCAAGGAACTACAAAATACTCATGATGAATTAAAAAATGATGTAAATGAGGTGCAAAATAAACTAGACAGGGTGACAGTGAGGACTGAAGAGGCAGAGGGGAGATTAAGTGAAATAGAAGATAAAATCATGGAAGGAGATGAAACTGAGAAAAGGAAGAGAGAGAGACAGGGGAAGAAGGTGCACTTGAACAAATCATAGCCGAGAACTTCCCCAGTCTGGAGAAGGAGACAGACAATGAAATCCAGGATGCGCACACAACTTCCTTCAGACGTAGCAGGAATCAATATTCTCCATGAAATATAGTGAAGCTGGCAAAATACAAAGATAAAGAGAGAATTCTGGAAGCAGCTAGGGATAAACGGGCCTTAACCTAGTAGACAAACAAGGGTGGTGGCAGACCTATCTACTGAAAATGGCAGGCCAGAAGGGATTGGCAGGAAATATTCAATGTGCTGAATAGGAAAAATATGCAGCCAAGAATCCTTTATCCAGCAAGCCTCTCATTCAGCATAGAAGGAGACATAAAGATTCCCCAAACAAACAAAAACTGAAGCAGTTCATCACCAACAAACCAACCCTACAAGAGATCCTAGGGGGACTCTGTGAGTGAAATGTTGCAAAGACCACAAAGGACCAGAGACATCACCACAAGTATGAAACCTACAGATAACACAATGACACTAAATTCTTAACTTTCAATAATCACTCTGTATGTAAATGGACTAAATGATCCAATCAAAAGATATAGGGTATCAGAATATATTAAAAAAAAAAAAACAAAAAAAAAGACCCATCTATTTGCTGTCTACAAGAGACCCATTTCAGACCTGAGGACACCTTCAGATTGAAAGTGAGGGCATGGAGAGCTATCTATCATGCTACTGGAAGTCAAAAGAAAGGTACAGTAGTCAAAGTTAAATCAGACAAATTAGACTTTAAACTAAAGGCTGTAAGAGATGAAGAAGGGCATTATGCCATAATTATAGGGTCTATCTATCAGGAGGAGCTAACAATTTATAAATGTCTATGCATTCAATGTGGAGGCACCCAAATACATAACACAATAAATCACAAACATAAGCAATCTTATTGGTAAGAATGTGGTAATTGAATGGTGCTTTACTCCTCCACTTACAGCAATGGACAGATCATCTAGACAGAGAATCAATAAAGAAACAATGGCCCTGAATGATACACTGGACGAGATGGATTTGACAGGTATGTTCAGAACTTTTCATCGAAAAAACAGCAGAACACGCATTCTTCATTCTTCTTGAGTGCAAATGGAACATTCTCCAAGACAGATCACATACTGGGTCACAAAACAGCCCTCAGTAAATATAAAAGAATTGAGATCATACCGTGCACACTTTCAGATCACAATGCTATGAAACTTGAAATCAACCACAGGAAAAGGTTTGGAAAACCTCCAAATGCACGGAGGTAAAAGAATATCCTACTGAAGAATGAATTGGTCAACCTGGCAATTAGAGAAAAAACAAAAAAATATATGGAACCAAATGAAAATGAAAACACAACAGTCCAAACCCTTTGGGATGCAGCAAAGTCAATCCTAAGGGGAAAACTCATTGCAATCCAGGTCTATCTCAAGATACAAGAAAAATCCCAAATACAAAATCTAACAGCACACCAAAGGAACAAGAAGCAGAACAAAAAAGAAACCCAAGGCCAGAAGAAGAAGAGAAAGAATAAAGATAAGAGAAGAAATAAATAACATAGAATCAAAAAAAACAAAAACAAAAACAAAGAGTAGAACAGTTCAATGAAACTAGGAGCTGGTTTTTTGAAAAAATAAACAAAACTGATAAAACCCTAGCCAGACTTCTCAAAAAGAAAAGAAAGAGAAGAACCAAACAGATAGAACCAAATTGGATTAAATCCAATTTAATCCAAATTAAAATGGATTTATCACAACCACTCCCTCAGAAATATAAGCAATTATCAGAGAATACTATGAAAAATTATATGCCAACAAACTGGACAACCTGGAAGAAATGGACAAATACCTAGACACCCACACACTACCAAAACTCAAATGGGAACAAATAGAAAGTTTGAACAGACCCATAACTAGTGAAGGAATGGTATCAGTTATCAAAAATCTCCCAACAAATAAGAGTCCTGGGTCAGATGGCTTCCCAGGGGAATTCTAGCAGACATTTAAAGCAGTTAATACCTAACCTTCTCAAGCTGTTCCCAAAAATAGAAATGGAGGGAAAACTTCCAAACTCATTCTATGAAGCCAGCATTACCCTGATTGTCAAACCAGACAGAGACCCCACTAAAAAGGAGAATTACAGGCCAATATCCTTGATGAACATGGATGCAAAAATTCTCAACAAGATACTAGCAAATCGAATTCAACAGCATATAAAAAGAATTATTCGGGGCGCCTGGGTGGCGCAGTCGGTTAAGCGTCCGACTTCAGCCAGGTCACGATCTCGCGGTCCGTGAGTTCGAGCCCCGCGTCAGGCTCTGGGCTGATGGCTCGGAGCCTGGAGCCTGTTTCCGATTCTGTGTCTCTCTCTCTCTCTGCCCCTCCCCCGTTCATGCTCTGTCTCTCTGTCCCAAAAATAAATAAATAAATAAATAAAAAAAAGTTGAAAAAAAAAATTTAAAAAAATAAAAAAAATAAAAAAAAAAAAAGAATTATTCACCATGATCAAAGTGGGATTCATTCCCGGGCTGCAGGGCTGGTTCAATACTGGAAAATCAATCAATGTGGTACATCACAGTAGTGAAAGTAAGGATAAGAATCATATCATCCTGTCAAGAGATGCAGGAAAAGCATTTGACAAAATATAGCATCTTTCTTAATAAAAACCCTCAAGAAAGAGCTGGGATAGAAGGAACATACTTAAACTATGTTCATAAAAGCTATACATGAAAAGCCCACAGCTAATATCCTCAATGAGGAAAAACTGAGAGCTTTCACCCTGAGATCAGGAACACGACAGGGATGTCCACTCTCACCAACATTGTTTAACATAGTGTTGGAAGTCCCAGCATCAGCAATAAGACAAAAAAAAAAAAAAAAAAAGAAAGAAAAAAAAGAAAAAAGAAAATAAAAAAAGAAATAAAACACATCAAAATTGGCAAAGAATAAGTCAAACTGTAACTTTTTGCAGATGACAGGACACTGCATGTGGAAAACCTGACAGACTCCACCAAAAGGCTGCTAGTACTGATACATGAATTTGGCAAAGCCATAGGGTACAAAATCAATGTATAAAAATCAGTTGTATTACTATACACCAATAATGAAGCAACAGAAAGAGAATTCAAGAAAGCAATCCCATTTACAATTGCCCCAAGAACCACAAAATACCTAGGAATAAACCTAACCAAATATATAAAAGATCTGTATGCTGACAACCTTACAAAACTTATGAAGGAAACTGAAGAAGACACAAAGAAATGGAAAACATTCCATGCACATGGATTGGAAGAATAAATATTGTTAAATTGTCAATTCTAGCCCAAAGCAATCTACACATTCAGTGCAATCCCAATCAAAATTGCAACGGCATTCTTCTCAAAGCTAGAACAAACAATCCTAAAATTTGCGTGGAACCACACAAGACCCCGAACAGTCAAAGTAATATTGAAAAAGAAAACCAAAGCAGGAGGCATCACAACTCTAGACTTTAGCCCCTACTACAAAGCTGTAATCATCAAGACAGTATGGTATTGGCACAAAAACAGACACATAGGACCAATGGAATAGAACAGAGAACCCAGAATTGGACCCACAAATGCAGGGCCAAGTAATCTTTGACAAAGCAGGAGAGAGGATCCAATGGAAAAAAAAAAAAAAAAGATATGAAAAATTATATATTAGCGAATGGTGCTGCAAGAACTGGACAGCAACATGCAGAATGACACTAGACCACTTTCTTACACCATATACAAAAATAAACTCAAAATGGATGAAAGATCTAAATGTGAGACAGGAAACCATCAAAACCCTAGAGGAGAAAGCAGGCAACAACCTCTTTGACCTCAGCCGCAGTAATTTCTTACTCTACACATCTCCAAAGGCAAGGACATTAAAAGCAAAAATGAACTATTGTGACCTCATCAAGATAAAAAGGTTCTGCACTGCAAAGGAAACAATCAACAAAACTAAAAGGCAACCGACAGAATGGGAAAAGATATTTACAAATGACATATCAGATAAAGGGTTAGTATCCAAAATCTCTAAAGAACTTACTAACCAACACCCGAAAACAAATAATCCAGTGAAGAAAAGGGCAGAAGACATGAATAGACACTTTTCCAAAGAAGACATCCAGATGGCCACCAGACACATGAAGACATCCAGATGGCCACCAGACTCAGAACTCATGTTCAGAGAAATACAAATCAAAATCATATTGAAATACCACCTCACACCAGTCAGAGTGACTAAAATTAACAACTCAGGCAACAACAGATGCTGGTGAGGATGTGGAGAAACAGGAACCCTCTGGCACTATTGGTGGGAATGCAAACTGGTGCAGCTGCTCTGGAAAACAGTGTGGGGGTTCCTCAAAAAATTAAAAATAGAACTACCCTATGACCCACCAATAGCACTACTAGGAATTTGCCCAAAGGACACAGGAGTGCTGATGCATAGGGGCACATGTACCCCAATGTTTACAGTAGTGCTTTCAACAATTGCCAAATTATGGAAAGAGCCTAAATGTCCACCAACTGAAGGATGGATAAAGAAGATGTGGTTTATATACACAATGGAATGCTACTTGGCAATGAGAAAGAATGAAATAATGCCATTTGCACCAACACGATTGGAACTGGAAGGTATTATGCTGAGTGAAAAAATTCAGTCAGGGAAAGACAGATATCATATGTTTTCACTCATATGTGGCTCTTGAGAAACTTAACAGAAGACCACGGGGGAAATATATATAGTTACAACAGGCAGGGAGGGAGGCACATCATAAGGGACTTAAATACAGAGAACAAACTGAGGGTGGATGGGGGGGGGGGTTGTGGGAGGGAGGAGAAAGTGGGTTAGGGGCATTGAGGAGGGCACTTGTTGGGATGAGCACTGAGTATCGTATGTAAGCGATGAACCACGGGAATCTAACCCCAAAACCAAGGGCACACTGTACACACTGTATGTTAGCCAATTTGAAAATAAGTACTACTTGAAAAAGTAAAATAAAATATAAAATAAAATAAAATAAAATAAAATAAAATAAAATAAAATAAAATAAAATAAAATAAATAATAAAATAAATAAAATAAAATAAAATAAATTAAATTAAATTAAAAATTAAATTAAATTAAATAAAGCTAGAATATTTCATGATAGCCTTTAAAAGGTATTAATTTCTTTTTTACGTCAGTGTAACAGGCCCACCCTTCAGTTTCTTGTGGGAGCCACTAAGGAAAAATATAGAAAAAACTTTGTGATACTTGGACAGTAATGCAGCAGTAAGGAAGGTCTGGAGAAAAGCATCTTCTCAGTAAAAAATGCTAGGCTTGATCTAGCTACTTAAGGAGACGACAACTCTCCCAACCCCCACAACTTCACAGGCAGGGTTTGAAACCCCACAAAAAGGCATTAGTGAATGTCAATTAAAGCTTAGTGTTTTGCATTCAACTGGAAAAAAAAAAAAAAAAAAGAATGGCAAAGCCTACTTGTAAAAGTAGTGCTTGTGAAAAGTAGAAGAAATGCCTCACAGTTCCTGTCATTTAAAAGGTATACAAAGTTTTTGTTTGTTTTCCAGGCACCTTGAGAGGGAACACTATAGATGTAATATGTATAGGGAAATAAAATATGGCTAAGTTACTGAAAACAAATCTCATACTCTAGATAACAGTACCTTCCCTGCATTTGCTTGTCACAACAGATATAAAGTGAAGAAGGCTATATACAGATTGATGACATTACTTGATGAAAACACTAATTCTGTCAAGTTGTGTCAACTTCCAACAATAAGACTATAATGTTCAGAACGATGCCCACTAGGAATCAATAAATGTAGGCTGAAGTCGAGTCTGCACAAGAGTCACCATTTTAAAAATATTTAAATGTGTGAGCTCTACTCTCTATGACTGACTGTAAGACAGCCATCAGGAAAATAAGGAGTCGGAACATACATGTCCAGTCTACCAGGAGATGGCCATAGTTGCTTCTACCTCAACAAGACATTAAGTGGCCCTACTAGTTACTGGCTTACATAAATAAACACTGGCCTGAAAAACAGTTTTGCCAAATAAACCAGAGTACCCATTCCCCAGAGGACCTGTATACATCCTCCAGCCAAGGAAAAATTCCTATTCTCCCACATCAAACACAATGGGATTAGAGAGAATGTCCATTCAACAAAAGAGAATAAGCACAGAGAGACACATCAGTTCAAACATCCTCCAATTTACAATCTGCAGCAATGATGGGCAAAGGCCATCTCAAAACAACCTGTTTTTGAATACGACCATAAAAAATGTATAAAGTATTTCTTTAAAAAAACTCCTAAAAGGTCTTTTTTGAATACGACCATAAAAAATGTATAAAGTATTTCTTTAAAAAAACTCCTAAAAGGTCTTAAAGCTTAGAAAATAGCAAGGAAATTCCAGATTCAAAATGGGAAAAAAGAACTCAGAGCACACAAAGTGACCGCCCAGTAATACAGGAACAGAAGCCAAATACCAAGGGTAAGGGTACTGGTAAAGGTGAATCTAATAGGAGACTGACCCTGCCCACAACCAGCTGGGCCCCAAAGGGCTGTCCTGTCACAAGTACCTCAGCCCAAAGCCAACCTGTCTTCCTAAGGACTTAAAACCTAATGATTCTACACTGCCAGGCCAGCACAGGGAACCCCAAGTGTCAACCAAGAGACACCTCAGACACCATTCAAATGAAATGCAACATGACTTAAAAAGGAAGGCAGGATCATCTTCTCCTTCATGGCATTCTTAAAGAAACCATATTTTTACATACAGTGCACAACACAATACAGACTCACCGGGTAGTGGGGGGCTTAGTTGTTAAGTCTGACTTTGGCTCAGGTCATAATCTCACAGTTCCTGAGTTGAGTCCCACATCAGGTAAGTCAAGCCCCACTTTGGGTGACCTCGAGCCTCACTTTGAGTGAGCACAGGCCTCACTTCAGATGACCTCCAGTCCTGCTTTGGATGACCTCCAGCCCCACTCCAGGTGACCTCAAGCCCCACTTCTGGTGAGCTCAGTTCCCACATTGGGTGAGCAAGAGCACCACTCGGGTAAAACATGAGTCCTCGGGGAGACCCATTTCTCTCTCGCTCTCCTCTCTCTCTCTCTCTCTCTCTCTCTCTCTCTCTCTGTCTGTCTGTCTCCCCCTTTTGAGATTCTGTCTCTCTCTGTCCCTTGTTCACTTGCACCCTCTCTCTCTCAAATGAATGAATGAATGAATGAATGAATGAATGAATGAATGAATGAATGAATGAATGAATGAAATTTTGAGAGGGAGAGAGAGAAGGAGACGGAGAAGGAGTGGGAGAGGAAAACTACCTACAACAGTCAGGCTCACACAGACCTCAGAACTTGAAACTAGTGAAAAGATATCTTCAAGGACAAAAAGAATCTTGCAGAAGTGACCAAGTAGATGTGAAAAACAATCATAAAAATATCTTTCAGAAAATAAATAAGGCAATGAATGAAATTAAGAACCAATTTCTTGGGTTCTTAAACCCTTAAGATGGGTTTAAGGGATATATTTATTTACACACCCAAGTTGAAAAGAAAGTTAGAAATGGAAGCTGCTGAGAAGAAACTGCTGAGAACTCACCATGGAAAGCAAAGCAAAACAAAACAAACAAACAAACAAACAACAATAACAAAAACAGAAGGGTAGATGAGTCAGACTAAGTGAAAAGGTCTAATACAGGTAAAATCCAAGTCCTAAATCATAATTATAAATACATAAATCTTCCAAAATAAGGCCAGAAACCTGTCATTTGCCAATAGGGTATAAGGGAGAGGAGTGTGGAATTCTCAAGCCCTTCTTCTTCCCTAGAGAAGGACACAAAAGCTAAGTACTTCTGACCTTTGGTGATTTCAATATTCATGCTGTAATTTCAACAGTAACCATTAAAATAACAGTGAGAAATGGCTTAAATTCACTAAGGAAAGAGAAATAAAAGACAGCATCATTAAAAAAAAACTAACCAATCCAAAAGATGTGAAATGCGGCAGGGGAAAAAAACTGTACTCAAAAGGATGGACAAGTAGAAAGCACCACTGAAAAGTAACATGCATCAACAGATTACATCAACTTTAAATGGGCAACACAAAAAGCCAGAAGTATAGTGTATTGAAAACACAAATATAGCTCAGGTTTATCACCATTTAGCTATGACCTACAGATACCATAAAAGTGAAAACGAACTTAAAAACACTATGTGAATACTAAACAAAAGGATAAAATTCATGGGAGATATAGTACTTTTAATTTGCATGTCTTAACAGTCACAAAGTAGTTAAGTGTGAAAGTAGCACATATACAAGGAGAAATGGCCCAAACTGAATTCCTTGAAGGAGAATTTAACAGATAAATTGGAAGTGATCTGGAATTGATAGAATAAGCAGATAAAACAAGCTGCAGCAAAACAGAAGAGGACAAGAAAACAACTGATAAACTAGGCTACTGAACATAAATAGAACATTGCACCCAACATCTCTGGCTTTATAGACAATTAGGAACTGAAAATGTATCCGCCATGCCAACCTCTTTGGCCAGGGGAAGAGCGAGCAAGAGTCTTGAACTTGCTGGGAGGTGAAGGTGACTCAATGATAAGTAGGGGTGTGTGTGTGTGTGTGTGTGTGTGTGTGTGTGTGTGTGTGTGTGTAGGATGCTACATTTGAGTGCACAGTTATGCATTTGTGCTTTTGTTTCCACAAATGGATGTGTATCTGCCCATAAATGAATGGTTTTGCCCATAAGTTGAGGAGACAAATGTCTGGTAGGTAAAAATATAACTAGGCATGCAACAAGGTCACAAAAGTTTCTACTGTCACAAAAGAAACTACTGAATGTCCACCCAGTTTGGCTCTAAGCATGGTAGATCGGAATCAAGAATTCACTTCCTCAGATGAGACTTCTTTGATTACACATTTCTAGATTTGCTTTTTTTCCTAGATGACATAATACTCTACATGGAAAGCCTGAAAGACCCCACCAAAAAGCTGCTAGAACTGATAACATGAATCCAGCAAAGCCGCAGGGTACAAAATCAACGTATAGAAATTAGTTGCATTTCTATACATCAATAATGAAACAACAGAAAGAATTACCAAGGAATTGATCCTGTTTATAATTATGTTGTTTATAATTATATTAGAAACCATAAAATAGGAATAAACCTAACCAAAGAGGTAAAAGATCTGTATGCTGAAAACTACACAAAGCTTATGAAAGAAACTGAAGAAGACACAAAGAAATGGAAAAGCAGTCCATGCACTGGAAGACCACAAGCTGTTAAAATGTTGACACTACCCAAAGCAATCTACACATTGAGATAATAGCAGCTTTCTTCACAGAGCTACTTTTTTTTTAGGAACAAACAATGCTAAAATTTGTATGGAACCAGAAAAGAAATGAATAGCAAAAGATAACATTGAAAAAGAAGACCAAAGGTGGAGTCACCACAACGACAAACTTTAGCCTGCACTGCAAAGCTGTAATCATCAAGACAGGATGGTATTCAAATATCATGTAGGATTGTGGGCTGTTCAAAATGCCTCATACCAAGTACATGAATAATCACTCCAATGGTTATCCAAGCCCTACTATGCTCCAGAAGAGATTTTTTGGGGGATTTCAAATGGTATACTATGCTAGTTCAAATAAATATAATACATTTGTGTAGAACAACACCCATCGCATGTAACTCGGGTTCCCCACAGAGTATCTATCACCTCCTAAAAATGATAAAGTGAATAAATAGAAATAAATAAAAATTAAAAAAAATAAAAGTGACTAAGTGGGTTCCCCTTCCAAACTTGCTACTTTAATCAGCTTATCGAAATGTAAAAGTTACTGTAAACCTCATAGGAGTCTCAGGACAACATTTTGGGTAAATGTAAAGTATGAACAGGGACCAAGAGCCAAACTAGAAAACCTCCTAATGGTGCACACTAAATGGACTCCAGGAGCTACTCTTTTTATCAGTTCCCACATTCCCTCTATAAGTCTTCCACTCCCCCCTTTCTCTTTAGGCTGGAAGGAGTGAGTGAGGTTTACCTGCTTGCGACTAGCATTGCTTCTGGTACGCACAGGAAGTGGGTAAAGAAGGGCATGTTAAGCAAAGTTAACTTAAGCTTGAGCTCTCTGTGGTACAAGAAAGTGCTGAGTTCAAATACTGTCCCCTCCAGCTTAGATGTGAGGTGATGCATCCCCTGTGGAATGGGAGTAATTATAGCATATTCCTACACCTGACAGAGCTGATAAGAGGGCAGAATGAGTTAAATGATCACAAAGGACTTGACAAAACAATTAAGTGTCAATTATTTCCACTGTTGCAGATCTAACCCTGTGCAAGGTGCCACACAAATACGAGTCTATTTAATACATACCCACAGCCCGGGAAGGCATGACCACTCCCTTTCCCTTTCCACACCTGTAGAATTTAAGCTTCACTAGCTCAATCAATTACGGTAACTCTGGGCTTTACAAGCCTCGCAATTCCCAGGCCATTTGTGTACAGTGCTGAAGCTTGGCTTCCACCTAGTTCATAGGATGAGAAAGCACTGACCCAGCTGAAAGTCCACGACTACAACACCTATCCAGCCATTATCTTCAGTTCGTATTTAGTTTGTTTACTCTACTAACCCCTTTCCCAGGCCCACATCTATCATCATTAAAATAAAAATCATGATCATCTCCAAGTTTCCTGGGGACACTCAGATAAGCACAGACTTAAAAACTGCCTAGCTTCCTGGTCAGAGCTACCTACCGGACCAACAAATTAAAAACCTTACAGAATTCGGGTCACCTGGGTGGCTCAGGTGGTTGAGCATCTGACTTCAACTCAGGTCATGATCTTGAGGCCCTTGAGTGTGAGCCCCATGTCGGGCTCTGTGCTGAAAGCTCAGAGCCTGGAGCCTGCTTCAGATTCTGTGTCAACCTTCCTGTCTGCACCTCCCCCGCTCACACTCTGTCCCTGTCTCTCTCTCTCTCAAAAATAAGTATCAAAATTTTTTTTTTAACCCTTACAGAATTCAGAGTCCTACACCAATGCAAAAATTAAAGGCACACCTATATGCACTGTGCAAATACATCAATTAAAACAATTAGGCTGACTGAGCACTTTTCTTTCCAAAGGCAAACACATCATCCTTTCCTTCTACCTTGCTAAAGTGCATCCACTCCCAAATTAGCAAGTTCAGTAATTCCAGACTTCTGTTTGGTACTAAATGGCAAAACGTGAGAATTCCAAGTCCACACATGCATGTATGAAACACACACACACACACACACACACACACACACACACACACACACACGGCAAATGAATAAAGCTTCTCTTTACTGACTGCTGTAGGAAGGCACAGGAAAGAAGTGCTTTGAGAGTTCAGGGCCCAAGAGATGAGTTTGGGTGGATCTGAGTACAGCAGTAGGAGTAAAAAAAAAAGTAAAGCAGACTAAGTGCAAGCACAGATGACTACAGGAATGGATACGCCACCTGATACGTTTTACATAATGGTGGTACTAGGTGTGCTGTCATTGAAACACTGATTAGAGTACCAGGACATGAAAATATTCAAGTTATGGTATTACTGTATTTATGTACATGAAAACACAGAGTCTACTGAGGTAAACAAACATGGACACCGACACAGATTGCCCAGGCTACTGGAAAGAGGTTTTTGAGGTCTATCCCACATCCAAGCAGATATGCCTTAAGGAGACAAATGGTACAAAGCAAGCAGGGATATGTTTTCTCAGCTGTCCAAGGACAGGGTCAGTACCTATGAATGAGTGAATGATATGAATATGGAAGTCTATCCTTCTCTTTGTCCTCTACTCAAAGTGGAAATTTTTGATGGTTTTATAGACTACATAAGCCACAGAGCAGCAGGCCAAGAATCTAGGTTTGTTTCAGTGCACAGTAAATAACGTCACAGAGCTGCGGAGGAATAAAGAGACAGGGAAAATAAATTTTTCCTACGTTCTCCTGGAGACCCAGGGAACAAACTACAGGAAATAAGGTACTACATGAGGTAGATTTAGCAACCAGTGGGGACAGCCTGGAAAAAACCTGTCCACATTTCCCTGCCCTACCTAGAAGAGCCACTTACACTTAGCTTTTAACCAAATCATCAGTAAGCCCCTGACAATGTAAGATGCCAGCCACTATCGACTTGTGAGGACCTACTATCTCTCCTCTTTGCCATCATTGCATTCCCAGTCTTTCAAAGTACCTACCACATCACTTCTACACACTAACCAGTTACTAATCCAGTATTGTTTTGACAAACTTACTGCTATACTACTAGCAGGAATTCTCAGCCCTTGAGCCCTGTTCCATACTAATGACATTCCAGATTCTAGCACTAAAATGGCTGTATCCAGTTGCTGAGATCCTCTCACAATGACCTCCCCTAATCAGAATAAAATCTGGGCCTCTCCAGCTCTGCAAATCCAACTTCATGATGCAAGATCTTTTTGTCCTCTGAATCCATTCTCCAATCCCAGTGTGTCCTGCATGTCACAAGATAGATGATTCATTTTCAGAAACACCAAATAAAAGCTGTACTGTCTAGTTAACAGTAGGTTTACAAATATGTATGAACCTCCCCCACCCCATAATGGAGTGCCAAACCCTTAGACACTTCACTTCCTGGTTCTTCTTCCCCTCTCTGTTTCCTGGGCTTATTTTTTGTAGGCTTGCAGTGAGCGTGCACCAAAGAACTGAAGTCTCTTCGTCACCTTAGGAAATGTCCAGTCAGACTACTTTTTACCTTACGTGGACATAGGCAATGGCCAGGTAAGGCTGTAACATCTGTAGTAATGAGAAAAACAGGGGAGCAACCTGTACATGAAATAAACTGCCTTCTGTAACTGCCCTGAGTGTGCCTATCCATCAGACACCTGCTCTTGCAAGAACATTGATTAAAGCCCCCCCTTCACTGTGCTCCAAGTCTCTGAATCCTTCCGTTGACTGAGCCAGTGTGCATATTTCTCACATTGCATATTTTTAAGATGTGACATCCCCATCTTATTCATCTTATTTTAGGTGACTCTAAAATACCTCTAGTGAAAGCTAATCCTGCCCTCTTTCCACCCTAACTCTTCAGTTCTGAATATTCCAGGCTAGGCAGGTATAACCACCAGACTATGACCTCAATAATGGGATATCTGTTTAACACTCTGATCCCGCCTGCCACTTTCCATTGTTTCCTTACGTCACTTTCATGATGTAGTCTCAGCTGACTTGGGAAACTTGTCAATAGTCATATAAGGGTAGCAGCTCCTGCTGAGAGTAAGGACAAGGAAAACAGCAAAAACAAATACACCAAAACATTTATTTTACATCTACCCTTGTTTTCAGTATCTTTTAAATTTTAAATTTTTACTTACTGTTTTAAATGGAAGTACAGTTGACATACATATTACTACTCAGTGCTCACCCCATTCGCAGTCCCCATTTGTCACCATACAATATTACTGACTATTTTCCCTATGCTGTATTTTTCATCCCTGAGACTTAATTTATTTTATAACTGGAAGTCTGTGCCTCTTAATCTCCTTCAGCTTTTTACTTAACCCTCACCCCTTCCCTTCTATCAACCACCAGCTTGTTCTCTGTATCTATAAATCTGTGTTCTACTCGTACCCTTTGCACATCTTCTCACTGATCAACCATTTCCGAATGGCAGCAACACTACCATCTATTTACTTCTCCACCACAACTTCAAACTTGAAGTCTTGGGGAGCATACATTTCCCTTCAACTACCTAAAAGTCACCGTTATTCACTTCAAACTGCCCCTGCAAAAGGCATCGCCTCTCTCTTTAAAGAGAGGTGACTTATTCCTTTATTTAATGTTTATTTTTGAGAGAGAGAGAGAGAGAGAGAGAGAGAGAGAGAGAGAGAGAGAGAGAGAGAGAGAGAGGGAGACACACAACATACACACAGAGTGCAAGCAGGGGACGGGCAGATACAGAGAGGGAGACACAGAATCTGAAGCAGGCTCCAGGCTCTGAGCTGTCAGCACAGAGCCTCATGCAAGGCTAGAACGCATGAATCATGAGATCATGACCTCAGTCAATGTTAGACACTTAACCAACTGTGCCACCCAGGCGCTCCTTGGCGCCTCTAGCTCTAAGTGACTTCCCCCATCCTGTGAGAAGGTCTGCTCTGGAACCGTTAACCAAAGCTCCACAATGCATCTCAGTGCTTAAAGCATTCACAGATTCCTTACTTGGATCCAGACTTCCACCTCCTGTTCTCCCATTAGGTTCAAGGGGGAAAGGATGTCTTACAACTATCAGGATCCATTTTCCTCACAAGACCCCAAATCATCCCATTCCTGATTTTTGTAGTTGTTGTGCTTTAGTTTGGTTTGGTGGTGTTTGACTGTTCCGTCTCTCCACTAAGGTATATCACGCTGGAGTGATAAAGGTCCCTAGTGGGTCTCAGCCATCGTCAAGGTCCTGGGACCCTGCAGTGGTCCACTCTACAGTCTTGTGCCCTTGAACCCTTGGCTTGAGCCAAGCTACATAGGACAGTGATACAGAAAGTTCCGTAATTGTCTGCCCACAGAATCAACCAGCAAACAAGCTCAAACATCACTTCCTCAAATGTCTCAGCGTATGGCAGAAGGTCAAGCTCTCAAATCCAAAGTAAGTACTTCAAACTTCTGCTACTTCTTAATATCTTTCAGGACACAGGCTTTTATGTGGTGGCTGATCAGTGTGGTTGGACCAGTGGGTAAACATAATACGCCAGATATCTCCTTCTCTGTCTCCATCCCTGCCCTTTGAAAAATTCACAGTGACTACTAATCTGTGTGGTCTCTTAAGATGTGACTTCTTTATAAAACCAGAAGAGCAGTGACCAGAGTTGACACAACAGACCCATCAAGCTGGACAACTCAACACCTTACAGGATTCTAATCCTAGTTCTCACAGGTAAAAGAAAGTAGCTCCTTACTGGAGCCATCCACAAAAGGAGAATGGATCTTGATTGAAGTGGTTTACCAAAGCAGTGAGAAAGGTCTGGAGATGGGGGAGAGGGAGAAACCAACAAAGCAAGGCATTACCTGAATGAGAAAATGCTTGGTCTGCCTATAGACATACTAATATGTTCTCTCCCAAAGAAATAAACTTTGAGAAAAATGAAAAACAAATCAGTAAAACACATAAAGTGAAAACAATTTCTGACTGAATATACTGATAGTCACCTACAGAATGCAGATCATGTTTAGACGGCATTTGGTGTACATACTATAAAGGTGACTGGGTTATGTGTGAAACAGGAATACCTGAGGAATACCTCTGGATCTTAACTACGGGGAAAAGAGGAATGGATACTTCAGGGGTGATCCTGCTTTCCAACATGGTATTCCCTAACCAGAAGAAAGATTGGAATTCTCTTTACAAAAGGGGAAATCCCTTGAAAGTTTCCTCAAAATGCTGTCAAGTGTGGGGAGGGCAGGAGGCAGGATGTCTATTCTGTATCAAGAAAATGCCAGGTAGCACTGTTACTAAGACACTCACTGAATCTTTAGAGTGCCCTGATGAGAAAGTGTATTATTACCATTTACCAAGAAAACGGGAGGCTCAAGAGAAGTTACACCCTTTTGCCAAAGTCATATAATTAATGAACGCTGCACTCAGGACTTTTACTTAGATCTTCATGATTCTTCTATAAGGAAACAACATCCTGTTTGTAAAAGAGTACACTAATGAATTACCGTTCAATTCAGAAATATCCTTATGTGGAAATTCACTCTTATAGAAGTTTTGGTGGACTGTATATGCCCGAATAAACCAACCACAAAGCAGAACAAGGAAATCTGACCCTAGGACCACTAGGTCCCAGACAAATATCCCTGTAATTTGGTCCAAATTCCCAAGTGGACAGCCAAGTCCATGTGTCTTGACTCCCATTATTCACTTTTTCCTGTTCTGCTGTGTGTGTGAGACACAGTGAAACAGCAAAACAGCCCTTGGGGTCATACACTGAGCAGAAATGCTCTCCTGTCTTCCTGATGCTGATGATGTCTGATCAGAAACAGGTATGATGGTACATCACTAAAGCAAAGATGCTTTTGCCTAGGCAGCAAAAACACTATGCTGCACTGAACACAATAGTATTTTACTAGGCTGGAAATCCTCAATACTCGATGGATGTGCTTGAATGAAAACAACCAACACCTGGACCTGTCCTAGTACGTGCTATAAGTGGAAGTGACTATACTTATGGCTCCTATGTTCTTGTACAATGGCCATTAGGGACCTCTTTGAGTTAATGCAGTCAAGATTCCAAGGAGAAGATAGATGCAACCACTCAGGTGTGTGCATCCTCTTCCTTCCTTCACCCCTCCCCACGCTCACACACTCACACACAGACACACACACACACACACACACACACACACACACACACACACAAATGAATGCTCAACCATCACACATGTAAGCAACCAAGGCATGCTAGATTTCCCATACAATAGCGTAACCCATTTTCCATTTACTTACTCTGTGTCCTTGCTCATCATTAGCCCTGCCTCTGGGTTTGCGATTTTGAGAAGGAAAGAGCTAGAATGTAACAATAACAAGAAGGACAAAGGAAAAATGGAAGGATCTTTACTAAATAAGTGACTGGATGCTGCAGAAGTCCTGGTCCAGACCTCAACACCCCTTTGGCCTGAACACCCCTGATAAAGCAAGAATCCCCACCTTCCAAATACTCCCAGGCTTTCACAACCCGTTAAAAAGTATTCAACCCATTGCTATAGTTAGAAAAGGTGCACAAACTGCTAGGACATAACTCTGGAATTCTACCACCTCTCTGAGCTCACCTCATAGAGATGTAAACTATCTTCCCCTCTTCTGCTCACCCCTCCCAGGAAGACCCAATGTGTCTGTGGAAATCGAATTGAGAATGCTTAAGTCTATGTTTACTATGTTTACTTCATCTCCAATGAATGCATACTTGAATCTGTTTTGGGGAAAGATTATGAGGGGGAGCACTCTTTTGGTTGCAGGATCCCACAGATGGACAAGGTGTCTGCGAAAGAAAATGAAGAGATTATCTGATCTGTCTGGGTAAAGATTACCCAGATTTAGCAGATGAAGTGCCTTAGTTTAGAAGAAGTTAAACTGGACTTTAGTTCTTGTGGGGAAGAGGAATCCATGACAGGAGTTCATTAATCCAATAGAGGGGTCTGTGTTGTTAAGATCTGGAGTCCCCTCAAACAGAAATCTCACTTTGTGCACCTCACACTACAATCCAGGCTCACAACCCAACTCTCCATTTTATCTTTATGCAAGCACCTCTGGCACTACCACCACTTTCCCAGACGCTGAACACACCACTGCACCTTAATTATGTCTAATGCTGTGTTCACAGCCCATCTGAAATATCCCAGTATTCTCTTGCAATTCCAGTCTCGGTTCAAAACAAGCCACTTGCAATTCCAGTCTAAATTCAAAACAAGCCACGCCCATTACCTCTGAACTTTGCTAGATCAATACATGTGTTTCCTTCTACCTTTCTTCACTGTTTACCAGTTCAAGTATTGTCAAGTTCACACTGCAACAGTCTGAGTTGCACAGTCTCAATCTTCATACTTGCTTTTGCTACTTGATTCCAGTATATGTAAAATCCTCACTTACTCCAGGCACGGTGCTATACAGTATATACAGTACACTCTTGAACTTTAGAACCTTAGACATGGTTATAGAGAGAGATGTCTCACTCATAAGAACTAGCCCTCAAAAATCTCTGAAACTCAGGTTCATACAGGAATCCTTTTCAACAGAAACTGTTCTTAAGCTTCCTTTGCAGGGCATCTATTTAACTTTTTTTTTTTTTAATCTCCTTTTAAAACACATATGATCACTGATTGCATGATTATCTGTGAAAAGACTGGTATCAGGTTCCCAGCATGTTTACCCTAAGTATTCTGCAAGGAGTCCCCACTCATTCACTTTTTAGTAACTGAGGAAACAGTGTACTATGTGTCAGTTGCACATGTAGCACTTGAAGCAGAATCTGACAGAAATAGGTCATTTACTCAGATCTCCAAAGTGCTCTCTCTGGTAAACTCATGACAAGGGACACAGATTTCTGTTACCCAGGAGTTCAAATGGTGCCAAAAAGGCTAAATAAATAATCCATCAGATGAGTTACCAAGTGCCTCTCATATTAACCCGTGGGGCTGGATATTATCTCCAACAAGTAACTCACATTTCTTCCGCTTAAAATCCTTCGCATTTTAGCACATTCTCACAAAACTTCCCCCCATTTGTCTTTAACTGCATTATCTCTGTCCTCAGAAAGCCAAACCTTTCCGAGTGGCTTCACTACTCTTCTCTAGTCTCACTATATCCACTGAAGACAAACTGTGCCAGGTAGGTATTGTCTATCTCTTCCTTGTCACACCCTTGTGACCCAAGAAACTTTTAATTAGTTGGGTAGGATTCCTGCAGTACTGTGCCTCTAGGCACTCTGAGCTTATTGTCAAGTGCTGCCCCACCTTCCAGGTTCAGTTTAAGTACCATCACTTACCACCTACCTCTGGGGTATGGGGATTCCTCACCCAACTGCCTCCCCTTTTTGTGTGTCCTGTAGCTTTTACTTTGAAATCAGTAACTTAGGTTCAATAACTTAGCAGCTCTTTTAACTTTTAATATAACTCATTTACAACTAAGTGAATTTACTTACTTGTGATAATTGAATGTACTGTCACTCAACTCCTTTTTTAATGTGAACTACACCGCATTTGTTAATTCTGTTGCCACTGGGCCCAGCAAGCCCACTCTGAAGTGGGGAGCTCGAGGGGCGCCTGGGTGGCTTAGTCAGTTAAGCATCCAATTTGCTTTAGGCTCAAGTCATCATCTCATGGTTTGTGAGTTAGAGCTCTACATCAGGCTCTGTCCTAGTAGCTTGGGGCCTGTTTGGGATTCTCTCTCTCCCTCTCTGTCTGCCCCTCCGCTGCTTGGTCTGTCTCTCAATTAATTAATTAACTAATTAATTAACTAATTAATCAACTAATTAATAATCCATCCATCCATCAATCAATCAATTAATTAAAGTGGGGAGCTCGAGGCACCTGGGTGGCTCAATCAGTTAAGCATCTGACTTCACGTCAGGTCATGATCTCTCGGTTTGTGAGTTCAGGCCCCATGTCAGCCTCTGTGCTGACAGCTCAGAACTTGGAGCCTCCTTTGGATTCTGTGTCTCCCTGTTTCTCTCTGACCCTCCACTGCTTGTGCTCTCTGTCTCTCTCAAAAATAAATAAAAACTTTAAAAGAAGAAAAAGAGCTTTTTTTGGGTGTGTCACCGTGTTTTTTTTTAACTGTAATCACTCCACTTCCATTCCTGACACCCTTACCACTGTGCACCTATGCACATGTACCTGTGCACATGTGGTAAACTGGTCTCTTCTCCCAGTGAGATAAAAGCCTCAACAAGACAGGGATGGTGGCAGCAATGGTGGTGGTCGGTGTACCTGAGCATATCCTATGGTATATAATACATGTCTAGTGTGCATGAGTCTGTGAATAAGCAGATAGTAAATGATGGAATGCCATAATTCTCAGCAAAATTATGGGTGAGAGAATACAGTCAAACTTGAAGGTAACAGAGGCTCAGAAAGCCCTCTAGCCCATAGTTTCTAATGCGGATGACAACAGTTTTTGTGTTTCTTTTCTTCTTCTTCTTCTTTTTTTTTTTTTGTACTTTTTTTATTTAAAAAAATTTTTAATGTTTATTTATTTTTGAGAGACAGAGAGCATGTGTGTGTGAGTGCTGGAGGGGCAAAAAAGAGACATACAGAATGCAAAGGAGGCTCCAAAATCACCAAGTGGGAGATTATGACTTGAGCCGAAGTGAGGCAGTTAACAAACTGAGCCACCTAGGTGTCACTCTTAGGGTACTATTTGAAAGAGAGTACAATGGAAGTTTTGTAAAAGCCTATATACTACAAGCAAGATGAAAGCCCCGTATAAGGAATGAACTGAACACTGCTTCTAGAACGTAACAAACATTAGGCCTGTGCCATTTACTTATGACTAGGGAGCAAATAAAATTATACTCACAAAGAGAGTCATTGGTTTGTAGCGCGTCCAATGCTTCAAGTGCTTCTTTGGGCTTCGGGCTGAAAAGACAATGATGGGCATTATATTGCCATTAAAAATAATGCATTTTTAACGTGTCAGGTGGTCAAACCTGGTATTACCAGATTCCGAGAACAAAGCATCGTTCAATGATTCCTCCTGCCAGAAAAGAATAGAAGAGACGTGCACGACTCCTACCTTAGCGTCTGCCGGGAAGACTGTCATTGCTTTCGCAGCCATAGAACACGTTTTAAATAGGTCGACAGGACCTAATCGTACTTTATTGGCAATATTGGGCGAGGCACTCAAGAATGAACTCACGTGTCAAACACCACTAATCCAATGCCTAAGAACTTGGGTGCTAACCGTCAGCGTGGGGCAGTATGACCTCCAGCTGAGAGGCAAGACCCAGCCGTTCTCTAACCCCAGCCGCCAAAATGGAATTTCACGGGGCTGCACAAAAATATTTCCACCCAACAACTATGGACTCATAATGTTGAAATACGATCAGCCCTTTTCTCAGGATGAAAGCAGATAAAGTTGAATCCAAAGCAGCCCACTTTACTCAGACAAACCGCTGTGAAGGAAAAATACCTCTCCACTTCCCGGGCAACGCCATCCGTGATCCTGAGAAGGAGGAAATCAGGTGACAGACAATTTCAGTTCCGGGCTTCCACTTACTGCAGAAATGTAAAAATTCCTTTTTTTATATTCTCTAGAGAAACAAGGATGGAACTGAAATTACTAAAATGATCAGATTTCTCCTATTAATTTACCAGTGGTAGTTATGCAACAGAACACTTTGCAGTACAAACAACCTATCCATTAAAAACTATTTTCACTCATCCTCCAACTGTTTACTAAAACTCAAGAACAAGCAGAATATATGATCCTTTCTACTAAATAACCTAATTTCTTTGTTCTAGATTGGTGGTGGTTACACAACTTTTGCAATGTACGAAAACCCTCTGAATCTTACACTTTGAAGGGTAAACTGAACAGCATGTGAAATATATGTCATCTAAAAGCTAAACATTCAACACCCTGTATTGCTTTGTGGGCAGTGGTTGCACAGCTTTGTTAATGCACTTAAAAACTACCTCACAATTCCCTTTAATGGGAGGAACTGTAAGTCATGTTAACTTATGACTCAACTCAAAAAACAAAAACAAACAAACAAAACAACACAGTATTCATCAGTCCACTGGTCTAACCCATCTTCAAGACAGCAGAGCTGAATAAAATCTAGACTCTTCACTGCTGTTTTCACAGCAGGGATTCAGTTCTTTATGGCTTCCAAAACCATCCTATACATTTTTCTGTATTTCTCAGATCACTTTGATGATTTCACTTCTACTTCTGGATACCTCTCCCAGGGGTGTTACCTTAATTGAACAGATTCCTCCTAGACTCTACAGCAGACAACCCAGGATACCCACTTTCCTATTATTTTTTTCTGATCATTTTCTTTTTTTATTGTTCTCCCAAAGAAAACATTCTTCCCCTCCAAACTGAATAGTACCAAGTAACATTCTTTTATGACTAGATGATTTTCAGGCTACTGTTACTGAAATACATACATGGGCGTGGGGAAATCTGAAATACCCACATCTTGGAAGATTAAAGTGACTTTTAACACATCTGGTTGAGATTCTCTCTAACTGTGCTTAAGTGAAACTCTACTCTAAAAAGTGGTTTCTTTACACATCTGTAAGCAGAAAGAGTTTCCAAGTGTGTGCTTACTCTTTCCCACAGGTTCTGTGTAAGGGAAAACTTTGAATGCTCAGTATAAGGAAATTAAATATACTTACCCACTGTATGCCCTTTAGTTGAGTGATACAGTGTTCATGAATAATGGTTACCTTTTAGAAAAAGCATTTACTCCAAAATTATCACTATGTATCAGGAAATGTAACAAATAATTTGGCAAAATAAACTCCAACCTCTGCAAATTACACTCCTCAATCAGGGTCTGGCCCCTCTACGTGATAGATTTTCTTTTTTGAAGAGTAAAAGCAGTTGTCTTAGGCCAGGCAGGCATGCACTTTTCACATCTCACATCATTTCACGATACTGGAAAAGTCCCAAGGCAAGTAGATTAAATGTATGGGAACATGAGCTCCCATCCCCTTCTCCACTCCTAGACACCTCAGGAAATTGACCATCAGTCTATAGCACCCTGAAAGTCTAAGTATGATGGTCGAGGACTTGGAATATACCTCGATATAATTCATCATTTAAATATGTTGTTGCTTGTGAGGGCCTGAGATTGACAAAAAGCTCCTGTCCCAGATGAGGTGGTCCCCAACACATAGCCAGACAGGACTTAAAGCTAACTTTATTTATATAAAGATCATTTCAGCTACACCGTCCTGCATCAACTAGTGAGTTTTGGGGTCTAACAAGCAGCACACTACTTTCCATCTTAGAGGATGTGGTGAGAGTTTCTTCCAGGTGTCCTAATTACACTAATTTCCTTTTGTGTCACTTACATACAAAAACCCAGTTTGATTTATTTTGCTTCATCAATTCTTCATGTTCTAGCTTTTGTTGATGTGTCAAGACCAGTGAGTGCCCTTGCATGTGCAGTCCTCCAAACACAACTGCATAAAATTGGAATTATTACTCCCACTTTCTCAAACTAATCTAAAAGTAAAGTTCTGAGAATTTAAGTCATTAATCCAAGATACTACAAGAAGTGGCCATCTAAGTGAGAACGAAGGCTTGAATCTTGAACTTTTATACTCCCACGTCCACACTCTTCCATTTGGTAAGTATCACCTTTGAGACAGACAAACCTCCAAAACAAAACCACATGGATTTGTGTTTGGCTGAGACCATTAGGGATTTATCATATCATTAAACATTGTGCCAACATTGTATCAATGAGAGCACAAGCAGGGGAGGGGCAGAGAGAGAGGGAGACACAGAATCCCAAGCAGGATCCAGGCTCTGAGCTGTCAGCACAGAGCCCCACGCTGGACTCGAACTCACAAACCGCGAGACCATGACCTGAGCCAAAGTTGGACGCTTAACAGACTGAGCCACCCAGGTGCCTCTCTTAAAACTTATTTGAAAAGCAACAAATAAATCCATCCATTATTAGAGAGTTTGATGTTACATAAAGTTTCCTTCCCTAGATTGCTGTTCCACAAACTGTTTATAACTTTTTTTTACATCCATTTAGATTTTTGTCTTTTACATTTTTTCTCATTCTGGAACAATTACTTATTTTATTTCCTTGCCTAGTTTTCATAAACAATCGTTTCCTTCCACCCTTATTATTTCTAAGTAGTTCATATTATTATAACATATTTACTAGAATTCTTAACCCTTAAAATCCTTCATTTCTAGTGAAATGCCTAGCAGGCAATTGTGGGATGTCTTTTACACTAGCATCTTTACACTAGCACTGTCAACTTACAAGTACGTTATAAATTGCAGAAGCATGCTATTCCTCTTAGTAAATATTTCCTTGTTCCACGGAAAATGTTTACTAATATATTCAATTTCTCTGTTATATAAAGCCAAAACTAGATAAACCTATGTTCAATTATTAACGGTTCATTACTCTATCTTATCTGAAAATGATCTAGATACTCAATGACTATCCACAATTTACCTTAGCAAACTTTAAAGTTTCAAGTTAGCAAAAGATTTAGGGAAACCATTTCACTATACATGCTACACCATTGCTGAAAATTTCACCAGAAATCTCATTCCACTTACACCTCTCTAAATCCCTTGCTTTTATTTTTTAATATATTTGGATTACTCATGAAAATATCATAGAACATTTTTTAAAAGTCATCATACTGAGTTATTTTTCTTGCTTGCAAATTTTGTAACAGAAATAATAACATGAACTTACTTATTAAGCCCATATAGAATAAAAGTTGTATGTCTGTATTATGCTTAATGCTGGCAAATCTGAAGGCATACTTTATAAACTTAAAGTGAATTTTATGATTTTTTTTTTTTACTGTAAATTAACCCCAGTCACATAAACTTAACAAATATTTGGGTTAGCACCAATATTTCTGCCAGTCTAAAAATACTAAATTAGAAAAGCCTTTTTTTTTTTTTTTTTTTGTGAGAGAGAGAGAGAGAGACAGAGAGAGAGAGAGAGACAGAGAGAGAGAGAGAAAGAGAGACTCCCAAGCAGGTTTGGAACTGTCAGTGAGATCATGACCTGAGCTGAAGTCGGACACTTAAATGACTGAGCCACCCAGTGCCCCAAAAAGCTTATTTTTAAGCCAAATAAAAATAACTCTATTACAAATTAATTTGAATAAAGTACCCAAAGGGGCGCCTGTGTGCCTCAGTACATTCAGCATCTGAAATTTGGTTTCAGCTTAGGCCACGATCTTAAGATTCATGGTATCAAGCCCTGGGCCAGGCTCTGCAGTGGCAGGGCTGACAACAAGTTCTAACAGTTGTAAACAATCCTGCCCCTCAACATGGGACCACCCAAACATATAAAACAACAACAAACATAAAGGAACTAATCAATAGTAATACAATAAGAGTAGGGAACTTCAACACCCCATTTCTATCAATGGACAGATCATCTAACAGAAAATAAATAAGGAAACAATGGCTTTGAATGACACACTGCACCAGATGGACTAAACAGATATAATCAGAACATTCCATCATAAACCAGCAGAATACATATTCTTTTCAAGTGCACATGGAACATTCTTTGGACTAGATCATATATTAGGCCACAAAGCAAGTCTCAACAAATTAAAAAAGATTAAAGTCCTATCATGCACCATTTTTGATAACAGTACTGTGAAAGTAGAAACCAACCACAAGAAAAACTTGGAAGGAACACAATTATATGGAGGTTAAATGAAATGCTGCTAAAGAATGAATGAGTCAATGAAGAAATCAAAGAAGAAATGAAAAATAATGTGGAAAAAATGAAAATAAAAATATAATGGTCCAAAATAGTTGGTAGGCAGCAAAAGCATTTCTGAGAGGAAAGTTTATAACAATACAGAAGAAATACAGATGGCTAACAGACACATGAAAAGATGCTCAATGTCACTCATCATCAGGGAAATAATAATCAAAACCACACTGAGATACCACCTCACACCTGTCAGAATGGCTAAAATAAACAACTCGGGAAACAACGGCTGTTGACAACTGTGGAGAAAAGGGGAACTCTCTTGCACTGTTAGTGGGAATGCAAACTGGTGCAGTCACTCTGGAAAACAGTGTGGAGGTTCCTCAAAAAATTGAAAGCACTAGAATGCAAAAATTCCACTATCAGGTATTTACACAAAAGATACAAAAATACAGGTTTGAAGGGGCACATGTACCCTAGTAGTTACAGCAGCACGATCAGCAATAGCCAAACTATGGAGAGCTCAAATGTCCACTGACTAGTAAATGGGTACAGGTGTGGATAGGTATACAGTGGAATATTACTCAGTCATCCCCAAAAATGAAATCTTTCACACATTTTGAAAGCAAAATGTCAATCACAGAAAGACATACCATATGATTTCACTCATGTGGAATTTAAGAGACAAAACAGACGAGCATGGGGAGGGGAAAAAAGAGGGGGAAACAACCCACAAGAGACTCAAGAATAGAGAGCAAACTGATGGTTGCTGGAGGGAGGTAAGTTGGTGAGGGACTACATGGGTGATGGTTATTAATGAGGGCACTTGTGATGAGCACTGGGTGTTGTAAGTGATGAGTCACTGAATTCTACTCCTGAAAACAATATTGCACTGTATGTTGGCTAATTAAATTTTAAATCAAAAAAGAAAAAAAAAAAAAAAAAGAATACCCTAGATAGAATTTGAGGCATGGTAACGTGAGGGTTCAAATTTTATGATTAGTTTCCTGGATGCAGAGGAAACCAAAGCAATGTTGTTGCATATTTTTATGAAAAGCTTTCAGAAGAATTTTCTTTAGAATTCTATTTTAGTAGTGTTTCATTTGTGAGCGATGCAGAGTAGACAGGCCTCTTTATGCTTACCTCTCTTCCTGGTTCACAGTATTAAATACCGTTTTGAAGTGATGGCGATGTTTATAACAACTTTTGGGGCGGATGTTATATAGTGATCTCTTAATTATAAACCTTACAATATGTCAGAATAATGAGAACTGACACACTTTTGCCTTAAAGAGTATGAGCCTGGAACTTGTCATATAATGCGAAAGGAAAACTTGGGAATGTTCACTCATTTTTATGATTTCTAGTATTGCTTCAGGCCATTAGAGTGGCCTGGATGTGTGCTAAAAGCCAAGCTTTAAAAGCTTTTGCTAAGCAACTATTTAAAGTAAGTCTTATTTCAACAGAGTAAAATTGTTAAAAAGAACTTATAACAAAAGAAAAAAATCATATTTAAGGTTTTTGTTTTAATGGTCACTATTGGGAAATGAAAGTGTGTCCTATTTTGACAAATATTAGAGGTGTTCTATACCACAAAATGTTAGAACAGGAGCTTTGATTCAAATGATGACGTTCAAATTGTTTCAAGTCCAGACATTGTATGGCTGTGTACTAGTCATCAAAGGTCTTAGAAAAATTCTCAATCGTCTTTGAAAGGGTCTGTGTGGTATGATGTCTTCAGTGTGGCCATTCCAAGGTAAGAACTGTAAAACATGTAAGATACACAGGACTCTCACAATTCTCATCTGTGAGATTCCTTCCCAAGTGAATTCCATACTTGGACTTGAGAATATTTGGTGAGAATATTTTCTCTGATAAATTTCTCTCTGAAAGCAACTAAAGTCAGTAAGCCTAAAGAGCATTTTGCATTTCCTCAAATGTGCTCATTTTCTCAGAAACACAGATCTGATGGATTCTTTCAACTACCTAGTCATTTTGTTAAAATCACAGGATCAGTTTCTAAATGTAGCAACCAAATAGGTGTGACATAACCTCTTTTCTCTATGTAGCCTGTTACATATCAAAGTTTCTAACGCCATCTTTTTGTCTCTAAGAATGAGGGAAGTGGAAAGTACAGATGGAAGCAGAATACAATGTTGGGATAAAGAAAACTGCTACATTTTTTTTTTTTTTTAGCAAAACACTCAATTTTCTACCTTTTCTAATATTTATTCCATGGTAATATTGAAAGTTGGAAAGTGTTTAAATGATAAAACTCATAATTGCTTAAGGGCACTGACAAAATGAGAGCTCTTTAAATAAAGAGAAAATTATTTTCTTCAAAGCAGTTTATGTGATTGGGTATAAAAATAAATAAAAAAACAACCAGCGTCACCTACAGTCTCCAGGAGATTACAAGAGTCAGCTTTGTGAATTTGGTAGGTAGTAGGTTCAATGTTTTAATTCACTATCTAGAAGTCACTGTAGCTTAGTTTGCACTATACTATGTGTGGAGGTGCCAGGCGGCCTAGCAGCTCTGCCCAGTGTCACACAGCAGACCAGTAGGAGCACCGGCAGATCTAATCAATCTGGATCTGACCAACCCGTGCTCTGGGCTCATTCCAGTGTCCCTGAGAAGTGCTGGCCCAGTGGACTCAGGTTGCCTCTCCTCACTCCTCATCATTTTGTAGTCTTCCTGCTTCTGTGGTGGGTTATTTGATGCCTTGACAGTTTTACATAATGGTTACTGATGGCATACATATTGAGTTTTTAATATTGAGGTTTAAAAGGGAAACGGTCTCCTTCCCAGAGGATGGGCCTGTGGAAACTGAGCAGGTGGATGTCCTTCCCAAAATGCAGATTACTCCCAAAGAATGACTCAGGTGACATTTAAAACCATCGGTTCTGAAGATGCTCAATTTTCAAAGTCCCAAAGTTCTGAATGAAAAAGTCTTTAACAATGCTCTCCAAACCACATACTTGGAGTTGGAGCCCAAAGGTCCAACTGTTTTTGCTACACTGTTCTAGGTGGAGGAAAGCTCAATGCGCCATCAGTCAGCCCCAGGAACTACAACCAACCCCTCATATGCATTAAGTTCTTACATGAAGGAAGGTGAAGGCTTTGATACTTACATCGAACACCTCACGTATTCAAGAATCTTCACAGATTGTATTGGTCAGGTTTTATTTGCAGGAATGAAGGAACATTCCCAGTTTTGAGCCATTCTTTCATGACAATTCCACAAAACTGAATGTAACTTTATAAATATTTTTAAAAGACATAGTTTTTTAAAATATTTAATATTCTGGTAATCTGATTTTGAATTATAAATGCCAAGATTCTTTTGGGGGTTTTAAAATGTTTTTTTAGTATTTTTTTTAAGAAGGCAAAATTGTACACTTTTAGAATGTTTTTAGGAGTTAATTTAATGTACTGAAAATACAAAAAAATTTAAACATATATTCACCCTTATGTTTGTGGCAGCATTATTTAAAATAGAAAACATAAGGAAGGATTCTAATGTCTTATCAATAGATAAATATCTATTTATCAACAGATAAATAGATAAAGAAGTGATACATATATCCAGCCACACACAAAAAAGGATGTGGAATCCTGACATTTATGACAATACGGACCTAGACCTAGGGTATTATGGTAAGTGAAACAAATCAGACAGAAAATGAAAATACCATATAACTTCACTTACATGTGGGATCTAAAAAAACAAAAATTAACAAGCAAAAGGCACAATCAGACCGACAAACATAGAATAAAACTGACGGTTACAAAAGGGGATGGGATAGTGACTGTGGAAAATAAGAGAAGGGCAGTGGGAGGCACAGGCTTTCAGTTATGGAATAAGTAAGCCACAGGGATGAAAGGCACAACAAAAAGAACACCGTTATATAGTGACAGATAGTAACTGCACTTGTGGTAAGCATAGCATAACATATGGAATTGTTGAATCACTGTGTTCTCCATTTGAAACTAATGTCACATTGCATGTCAATTATATTCAAAAACGTTTAAATGTTATATATGTGTGTAACCATATATATGCCATAAACACACAACTGAATATTACTCAGCAACAACAAAAAAAAAATGTTTGCCATTTTCATTTCCAGAAACAGTTATGAACATAGAATAGAGGCTCTTATGCTAAATGAAAGAATTCAGAAAGCACAAGATAAATACCACATGGTTTCACTTATATACGGAAACAAAACAAGTACCACCCAAAACCAAAACCAAACAAACAATAAAATATACAGAACAAACTCTTGATTTCAAGAAGAGAAGTTGGGAGGGGGTAGGGAGCAGGAGGAGTGAAATAGGTCAAGGGGACTAAGAGGTACAAACTTCCAATTATAGCATAAAGTCACTTGGGTGAAAATACCCAGTATGGAAGATAGTCAAAATACTGCAATAACATTGCATGGTGACAGATTGTGATTATAAAGTAATTAATAGAATTGTTGAAATATCATACTGAATAATATATCTGAAACGAATAGAACATGTATGTCAACTAACCTTCAACAATAAAAAAGAAACTATTTGTCAAAAAAAACTGGAAGGGAGGGAGAGAGGGAGGGAGGGAGAGAGAGAGGGAGAGGGGGAGGGGGAGAGGGAGGGGAGGGAGAGGGAAAGGGGGAGGGGGAGGGGGAGGGGAGGGAGGGGGAGGGGAGAGGGGGAGGGGGAGAGGGAGGGGAGGCAGAGGGAGGGGGAGAGGGGGAGGGGGAGAGGGAGGGGGAGAGGGGGAGGGAGGGGGGGAAAGAAAGAGGGTCAGTCAGTTAAGCATCCGACTCTAGATTGCAGCTCAGATCATGATCTCACAGACCCTAGTCAGGGTCTGTGCTGACAGCCTGGAGCCTGCCTGGGATTCTTGCTCTCCCTTTCTTTCTGCCCCTCTCCCTCTCGGGCTCTCTCTCTCTCTCTCAAAAATACGTATTACACTGTGTTAATTAGCTAGAATTTGAATAAAATCTTGGAAGAAAAAATAAAAGAATTAAAATCTCTATCAGTTATCTAGTAGGTGGGTCAAAGAGAAGATAAAACCTATTTGGACCTTTGAAAATCCAACTAAGCCTCTACCTAACAACCTCGTATCTTAAGATAGCAACAGGACTTTTACTCTGATTTTCTTCCTATTTTGTGACCCTCCACGTAAACAGAGCAAAACACATACTGAAAAGGACTGTCCTGATAAAAGTTATAAAAAGTTGGCCAAAATATACATTTCACTAACAGACCTTAACATATATATTGAATGACTTAAAATAGTATTTTGATTTTAGTAATTTAGGATTGTCAGTTTCTCATTAGAAACTAATGACCTGGGAAACCTGGGTGGCTCAGTCAGTTAAGCATCCAACTCTTCATTTTGGCTCAGATCATGATCTCATGGGATTCTTGGGATTCTCTCTCTTTCTCTCTTTTCCTCCCTCCCCCAATTGCACTGTTTCTCTCTAAAAAAATAAATAAATAAATGTAACAACAGAAAGAAAGTCGTTTGAAGTATGAACAACAGAGGATCCTGTAAATCAAAAACCAAAAAACAGCCAACTGATGCAGGAGCCGTTTAATACTTTATTTTTTCATTTTTCAATGTTTTTATTTGTTTTTGAGAGTTGAAAAAGACAGAGCATGAACATGAGCAGGGGAGGGGCAGGGAGAGAGACACACACACAGAATCCAAAGCAGGCTCCAGGCTCTGCGCTCTCAGCACAGAACCTGACATGGGGCTCAAACTCACAAACCGTGAGATCATGACCTGAGCCAAAGTCAGATGCTCAACCAACTGAGCTACCCAGGCGCCCCTAATATTTTTGAATTGCAAATAGTTTGCATCTGACTTTATTACTCCAACTATAATAGGAAAGAACACATCTTATTTAAGTTGGTATTAAAATACTATGGCAAAAAGGTTTATTAAGGACAAGAGAATAAAATGACCAGAGCTATCAATATTTAAACTCTAAACTACTACTAAGATTATAGAACACTTGAACATTCTTACAGTCATTGTACAAAGGAAATTTAAGCAACTTAGAGAATTCCATCTTCAAGTTAAATCTGTGTTGAATTAGATGAGGTTGATAGCGCCTTAAATATTGTATTGAAATGAATATGCATATAGAAGAACCTCAGATGCAAACAAAATAAATGGTAATTATATAACATGATATTTGACTATTTTATAATACAGAGTCCTGCATACCAAAATTGTGGAAGTTAAACAACATGCTATTAAACTACCAAAGGATTAGGGCACCTGAATGGTTCAGTCCACTAAGGCTCCAAGTTGGGCTTAGGTCATGATCTCAGGGTTAGTGGAATGAAGACCCACGTTGGCCTCAAGCACCGCATCAGGCTTGCTGCTGTCAGGTAAGAGCTGCTTCGGATCCTCTGTTCCCCCTTCTCTCTGCCCCTCCCCCACTTGTGTGCACTCTCTAACAAAAATAATAAAAATAAACATTAAGAAAGCCATAATACTTCACACACACACACACACACACACACACACACACACACACACACACAAACGACCAAAGGATCAAAGTACAAATCACAACAGAAAATACTTAATAACAAATTAAAGTGAAACTACAGCATACAAGCCACAGCAAAATCAGTAAAAGGGGGAAATTTTACTTATAAATCCTTAACATAATAAGCAGAAAAGGTCTCATATCAATGATCTGATTTTATACCTTAACTAACCAGAAAAAGAAAAACCTAAAGCTACAAAGAGGAAAATAAAGATTAGGCGTTAAGTGAAAGAGAAAAAAACTAAGAGAGAAAATCACTGAAACCAAAAGTTGGTTTTCAAAAAGATCAACTGGGGCACCTGGGTAGCCTAGTCAGTTAATCATCCAAATTGGGTTCAGGTCAAGATCTCACGGTTCATGCTGACAGCTCAGAGCCTGGACCCTGCTTCACGATCTGTGTCTCCCTCTCTCTGCCCCTCCCCACCTTGTGCTGAGTGTCTGTCTGTCTGTCTGTCTGTCTCTCTCTCTCTCAAAAATAAACAAACATTTTTTTTTAAAAGATCAATAAAGCTGACTAACCTTTAGCTGTATGGACTAAGAAAAAAGAACTAAGACTCAAATTTCTAAAGTCAGAAATAAAATGGGGAACCACTACTGAGCCTACAAAAATAAAAAGTATTATGTGAGTACTTTGAAGTCGTATGCTGACAATTTGTATAGTCTAGATGAAAGATAGGTTTATAAACAACACTCATCAAGAATACATCACAAAAAAATGGAAAACTCTTTCATGGAATCCGGTACCTGAGCTACAACTTTAATCCAACTAACGGTTTAATTATGATTCTGTATTCTTCAAGATGAAACATTAAGCTGGACTGTTCCCCACCAGCAAGAAAGAAATTCTGTATCATCAGAATCTTGGTCTTTTCAGGGTATAACAAAATCCTACAGACTGGATGGCTTGTAACAGCAGAATTTTATTTCTCACAGCTGTGAATACTGGAAGTCCAGGATGCACATGCCAGTCGTTCCTGTTTGTGTTCTGCTGAGCGCCTTCTGAAACTTGCTTTGTAACACTGACCCTAATACCTCCTAAAGGACACTCTTCCTAATACCATCATCATCTTAACCATGTTAAGGTTTCAACAGAAGAATTTTAAGGACTGCACAATCAGACCATAACAATCAGACCATAGCAAACACAAATATTAGTGTAATTTACATAAGGAAAATCTTTAGACAAACTATATTTGTTACAGGAACAAGTAAGAAAAAAGATGTTTTGAGTGGCTCTCTACTTAACACAAACTGCATCACATATGAAGGTTCTGACATTCCTGGCAGAATGTTGAGGAATATGTAAATTCAATAGCATCCTTTAATGTATAAAAGGCTACATATATCAGGCAAGTTTTGATTACTTGGAAGACAATTCGTAACTCAATTCTTCACAGGTATTTTCTTTACAGTATTAAAAACAATTCCTCAGTCTCAGACACATTCCACCTAGATAAATGTTCAGGAACTTCACAGAAAAGAACCATGAACTACATTTGTGCATTTTCATTTCTTTTTTTTTTTTTTTAATTTTTTTTTTTTTTAACGTTTATTTATTTTTGAGACAGAGAGAGACAGAGCATGAACGGGGAGGGGCAGAGAGAGAGGGAGACACAGAACCGGAAGCAGGCTCCAGGCTCTGAGCCATCAGCCCAGAGCCCGACGCGGGGCTCGAACTCACGGACCGCGAGATCGTGACCTGAGCTGAAGTCGGACGCTTAACCGACTGAGCCACCCAGGCGCCCCTGTGCATTTTCATTTCTTATTCTTAGATTTAACTATGTATGTATTCTGGCATCAGATTTGGCTCAAGTTGTAACATTTAGGAAGTAAAATTATGGCAAAGTGAGATGAAACAATATGAAAGTTTATTCTCCTCTCTATTTGTTATATTTATAATTTTGAAACCAGTTGAAAGTGTATTTACTCATTGCTAAAAACTCCTCGGGAAAATAACTATGCTTTACAAACTACCTGATGAATCCTTTCCATTAATGTGGTGTAAGCTTTAACAGTGGTAGGGGTAACTAGCCTCGCTTTTAATTTCACCTTATTACAGTTGATAACTCTGAAATAAACAGAAGGTCAAATAGAAAGATTATGATCTAAACTCCTACTAAAATACACACAGAAGTTGCTACATAAAATAAAATACACCAATAACAAAGCAAGGAAAAATACACTCAACAACACATTTTATTGTATTTCTCAGTGGTGGTTCCCGCTACCCCAGCTAAGGGATACTTTAAGAAAAACTTACTTTATGGAAGTTACTATAAAATTAGTTTTTCATTATACATTGTAATTTAATTGCTCATAAAGTCCAAAATTATGAGTTACAATGCATATGACTTTGACAATAAATCACATATGTTAACATAACCTTTCCTGTGTAAGAAATATCCTACTTATTTCACAATCAGAGCTATCATATTTGAAAAATTTTCTATAAATATCAAGCAAAAACACTACCAACTTATATGTCAATACTTCAAATATAAAGATAACCAGGTTTCCTAGCCCTGAATTTTTGCAACTACTAACATTACAAATTGAAAAATGTTATTTAAACCGATGTCCTAAAAATATGGTGGCAACATAAAATGATGAAAATAATGTGTAAGTTATCAAGCTTAGAATGAAATACACATGGCCACATAAATATGAAAATAGCCCCCTTTCTTGACTTTAAATGTGGACTTCCACCTTCCTTAAATTATATCAAAAATCTTACAGAACATCTAGGTAACTCGAATATACATAAAGATTCTGTTAACATACTAGCTGGAACATGGTTTACCAAAACCTATGATGATAAGGCAATTTATTCAAAACACCTATTAACTACAGTAAAATAGTCACAGTGGAAAAGACACTTCTTCTTCGTTTCTTTCTACTGTTTAACAGCAGGTATTACAGTCTTTTCCCCCTAAGTTCCATTATATCCAAACAATAAAATTTCACTTAAAAAATTCAGCTAAATCAGTTATTAGAGAAATATAATCCTTTTAAACAATGAAAATAAATCAGCATGTCTTAACAAAATACATTCATACTAAATGATGTTTTAGTCTTCTTTTAACAGGTGTGACAGCCAAAATCCAAATTGTAGAACAATCCTCAGAAACCACGTTCAATTTAGATCTGTAAGTGAAAAAAAACCATGAAATCCACTGAAAACTAATTCTTATAATACAATAAATAGTCTACTGCATAATAAGGACCCTTTATACTATCTGAAATATAAAGCCTTTGAATGAAAAATTTTATATACTAGGTATTTCTCAATTCCTGTCTGTTGCAGTCATTATGAACTCTCTGAGAATGTTATGTTACGCAAATTATTCTCAATGACATTTACAATCTCCTTCTTTATTTTCATGCTGGTGGCTTGAGATCTTACATTTTGAGAGTGGGAACACACATGTGGAAGTATAAGCGCCTTAAAAATTAAAAATTAAATTACATTAAAAATTAAATTGTAAGTACCTTAAAAATTAAAAATTAGGAAAGTCTGGTCCTAAGCCAAAATATCCTCTTCGTATTCACATACACTTCTACTTCAGCTCCTACCTAGCCTTTGAACCTAACTCAGCTGTCAAAAAGTTCATATCTGTCCTTAATGCACAAGGCAATTGTTACATTAAGTTCTGGCACAGAAAATAATCACCCTACTGTCAGAGGATTAATTTAGTCATAAGAATACTCTGGCTCATGGTCCACAAATAAGGTACATAAAGAAAATTTTAACAATATGTTCTTCTTCATCCTTTTTTATTTCCTACTTCTAGGTATGTTTTATTTTTTTTTATTTTTTTTTTTATTTTTTTTTTTTCAACGTTTATTTATTTATTTTTGGGACAGAGAGAGACAGAGCATGAACGGGGGAGGGACAGAGAGAGAGGGAGACACAGAATCGGAAACAGGCTCCAGGCTCCGAGCCATCAGCCCAGAGCCTGACGCGGGGCTCGAACTCACGGACCGCGAGATCGTGACCTGGCCGAAGTCGGACGCTTAACCGACTGCGCCACCCAGGCGCCCCGGTATGTTTTAAAATGTATACAACTTTTTCAAAATTTTTTTAAACGTTTATTTATTATTGAGAGACAAAGAGAGAGCATGAGCAGGGGAGGAGCAGAGAGACAGGGAGACACAAAATCTGAGGCAAGCGCCAGGCTCTGAGCCATCAGCACAGAGCCCAATGTGGGGCTAGAACCCACGAACTGAGAGATCGGACGCATAACCAACTGAGCCACCCAGGTGCCCCTAAAATGTATACAACTTTCATTAAATAGTACTGTATGTTTAAAAATGCATAAATACATGGTAAAAAAAAAAAAATCTGGTAAAAAGCTACACTGGAGGTATGTACTCAATTTTCTTCAATTCATGGAATAATCTAAATGATTTGGAACTATATTAAAAAATAATATGGATCTGTAGCTGAATAGAAGGACTGGTCTGGTAGATCAAGTATAGAAAAATGTAAATTGTCTAATCTTGGTACTATATGTAAAGGCGTTCGTTTCACTTCAAAAACTTCCAACTTCTCTGAATGTCTGAAAATGCTCTTAATAAAATAAAGGGCTTTGATGGTGATTAAAAGATCTGGAAATCCCCGATCTAGATCAATGATTACCAACGTGACAGCAGCATCAGCATCATGTGTGGTGCTCAACTTACACTTACCAAAGACTGGCTTTGTATTTCTGAACAACTCTACTAATTGTGCTGCACAGTATTTGACAGGAATAAATGCTCTACACATTTTTAAATTCCAAGTATTAAATCCAAGACTTAACACTAATATTTTTGGATTTGTGGTCTCTGAATTACTTTTTTATTACAGAGGTATTAAAAAAAAAAGTCTAAGCCTGATAGAAATCTAAGATATATCACCATGCCAATTATTTCATCCACACATGCCAAGAAAATCAGGATGAATTTTATTTGCATACAGTCACAGCAAAACAGTGAGACATTCATTACTTTTATTGCTCTAACTGCTTTATCACTAAGAGAAATAACCACGTACCACAAAACACTGATACGTGATAAAATTGTAATCCCAATACATTAAGTTGACAACAGACCTCCGGTTTGAAGTATATTGCAATTTGAATGCTTCAGCAAGCTGGTTCAAACAAGACTCTTCTTTTTACATGCTAGTATTTCATCTAGGAGAAGGTACATTCTCAAAACTGCTACATTTCTTAATAGTTACCTCTCATTAAAGCAAGTTATCATCATGAAGTATCTATGTTAGAGGAAATAATATTGCTCTTTTCAGAAAGAAATGCTTCAAAGGCCTGTAAGGTTTCTCAGAGAAAAGAAATGTGTAACTAGATGGTTTCAGAACATTAATGAACTTTCAAATGAAAGGAGTGATCTCAACAAGATACCGAATTTAAGTGTTCAACATTCCCAGATTAAAGGTTTCTTTCTATGTAATTCATAAATAAAAGAAACAATAAACACAAGGTTTTATCCACTACTTACATCATCAATGTCTTCATCGTCATCTCCAATATCATCAAACTGGATTTCATCATCATCTCCAGGACCAAACGTATCTGTTTCATTGATTTTAGCTGAAGACAATAATTAATATACTTATATACATATATTCATGATGTTATTAGATAAACTGTCTATAAAAAGAAACAAGTCTGGGGCACTTGGGTGGCTCAGTTGGTTAAGCCTCTGACGCCTGGTAAGAGCTTAGCTCATGATACTGTGGTTGTGAGATGAAGCCCCAGTGGGATTTTCCAACTCCCCCTCTCTCAACACTCCCCCTGCTTACACATAAATACAGGGGGAAAAAAAAAAAAAAAAAAAAAGAAGCAGCAGCAGCCTGATATAAAATACAAACTATATTAGAAAAAGATTCTTAGAAGTGGTATTTCAATTCAACCAACATTTCATTACACGAAAAATACTGCTAACTTGTGTGGAACAACCCATCGCACAGAGAAAATTCACAAGGAAATAAGTTCAATGCTAAGTCATTACAATGAAGGGTGTATGTGTGTACTTTTATTTTGTTCAAAACTGTAGTGTAAATAAAGTAGGCAGGTTCTAATTACACTTAGTAGTTACATATTTCCCAAGTATGCTTCAAGGAGCTTTTCTGTGTTTTATTTTTCAAGGAGTTTGAAACAGGCTAGGAGCTTACTGTCAGCATACATAAAGTTCTCCTAAAAACAGCTAGTCTCTCAACTATTAGACTTACCAAATCTGTCAAAGAGTTAATTAAATCATTTTTATCCCTAAGCAATAAGAGTTTAGCACTTTTAAAATGCAAATAATTTCATCAGAAATTTCAGGCTTATGGAAAAATCTTGCATTTTCATAATAAAATTCAATAGAGTAAAACATATAAAAGAAAATAGCTGCCAAGTGAAAGCTGAGCTTAACAAAAAGTTTGTTTTCTCTTTGATATTATGACATCAAAAGAGAGACAGAAGGTGTAATATGATCCTTTTTAGATCAAACACTGCACTTCAAACCGAAAAGGGGTATAATTATGTAAGAATCAACATAAGTTTCTATATTTAGTCTTTCCTGGGATAGCTAACCCAATCAGAGAAGCAAAAAGAAAACAGAATTAAAAACAGCTTTAAGGCACATCAAGCTCACCAACATTCACATAATAAGGGTCCCAGAGGAGAAGATATTGAGAAAGGGGCAGAAAACATATCGAAGAAACAGCAGCTCCAAACTTCCCAAACCTGGGGAAGGATATAGACATCCAGATACAGAAAGCCGGCAGTGTTCCAAGTAACAATTCAAAGAGACCCATCCGATAAACATAAATAAACTTTCAAATTAAAGACAAGGAGAGAGTCTAAAAGCAACAAGTGAAAAAACAAACACACAAAAACACCCTGTATGTATGGGGATTCAAGGGAATCCCCATGAAACAATCAGCAGACATTTCAGCAGAAACTGTGTGTAGGCTAGAGCAAAGCGGCACAATGTATTTACAAAGTAATGAGAGAGGAAAACCAAATTCACCAATGTGTGGAGATTAAACATCACAAAGTGAAAAACCAATGGAAATCTAAACAAATAAACAAAGAAATCTAAAGAAATAAAAAAAAATCTTCTGACAAATTAAAGTGGATAAACAACATACCAAAATTTGATGCAGCAAAAACATTCCTACTAGGGAAGTTCATAGTAATAAATACCTATATCAAGACACAGAGCCCAAGTGAACCACCTACTTTATACCTCAAGGAACTAGGGAAAAAAGGAATAAACAAAGCCCAAAGTTAGTAGAAGGAAGGAAATAACGCAGATCAGAGTGGACTAAAAGGAATGGAGACTACAAAGGCAGTAGAAAAGATTAGGGACAGCTAATGTTCTTAAAAACAAATGGCAAATTTAGCTACACTAACCAAGTACACTACAGAACTCAAATAAAACCAGAAACGAAGGAGACATTACAACACATACCACAGAATACAAAGGATTATGAGACTATCATGCACAATTGTAGAGCAAAAGAATAGGTCAACCTAGAAGAAATGGATAAATTCCTAGAAAAGATAACCCAAGAGCACAATGATAAAGGAACAGAAAATACGAAAACACAAATTTCAAATAATAAGACTGACTCGGTTATTAACAATTTCTCCACAAACTAAACTCTAGGACCCATGGCTTCAACGTTGAATTCAATCCAAATTTTAGAAAATTAACCCTATACACCTCAATCTCTTTCAAAAAAAAAAAAAAAAAAAAAAACAACTGATGAGGGAACATTTCCAATCTCCTTTTCATGAGGCAAAGTCTTACTGTGACAGCAAAACTAGACAAGGACAAAACAGGGAAGGAAATCACAGGCCAATATCCCTGAGCAACAGAGATGCAAAACTCCTCAACAAAATATTAACAAACCAAATTCAACGATACAATCAACGAAACATATACTATGATCAAGTGGGATTTATTCCAAGAATACAAGGATGGTTTGACATTCACAAATCAAAGCTACAGTACGGTAATAAAATAAAGGATAAAAATCGTGTGATCATCACAACAAATGCAGAAACATCAACATCCATTTATGAGATAAACACTCCTGACAAAGTGGTTTGCAGGAAAGACACCTCATTGCAATGAAGACCATACATGACAAGCCCACACCTAACATCATAGCCCAGGGTGGAAAGCTGACAGCTATTCCTCTAAGATCTGGAAAAAGACAAGGATGCCCACTCTCACCACTTTTAACTCTATAGACTATCAGAAATCCTGGACAAGCAATTAGACAAGAAAACAAATAATAATAAAATAATCCAAATTGGAAAGGAAAAAGTAAGGATCTCTAATTACAGATGACATTATATCGTATGTATAGAGAAGCCTAATGAGTCCACCAGCAAACTTCTAGCACTAATACCTGAATCAGTAAAGTTACAAACTGTGAAATTAGTATACCAAAATCAGCTGTGTTTCTTTCTATCCAAGGAGGAATTGGGAAAACAACCCCTTTTACAGTTACACTAAAAATAATAAAATATCTCAGAATAAATTTAAATTTAAAGGAGATGAAAGACCTGCACTGAAAACTATAAGACACCAATGGGAAAAAAATGAATAAGATACAGATAAATGGAAAGAGATTCCATGCTCATGAGGGTAGAAGAATCAACATTTTTAAAAATTATGTTTATTTATTTTTGTGTGTGAGAGGGAGAGAGACAGGACGTGAGCAGGGGAGGGGCAGAGGGAGAGGGAGGCACAGAATCTGAAGCAGGCTCCAGGCTCCGAGCTGTCAGCACAGAGCTGGACATGGGGCTCAAACTCATACACACGGCGAGATCACGACCTGAGCTGCAGTCAGATGCTTAACCGACTGAGCCACCCAGGTGCCCCAAGAATGAACATTTTTAGGATGTGCATACTAGTCAAGGCAATCTACCAAGTCATGAGATCCCCATCCAAATTCCAGTGGAACAAGAACAGAAACAGTACAAGCCTAAAATACACACAGAACCAGAGAACCACTATGGTGATTACTTTCGAGGTTTCTCAGAAAATGAAAGGTAGTAGAACTTCCATATTCCACTTGTAAGTCTTTTGGGAAGGAGATGAGCATTCAAACTAAACAATATATGTACCCTAAAGCATTATTTACAGTAGCTAACAAAGGGAAACACGAAGCGTCCACTAATTCATGAATGGATAAAAAAGTCACACACACACACACACACACACACACACACACACACACACAATGAGAGGGGGCAGGCATATTATTCAGATATAAAAATGTAAGGGAATGCTGCTGTTGGCAACAACATGCATGGAACCTGAGGACATTACGCTAACTGAAACAAGTCAGACAGAGAAAGACAAAAAATGCTATGTGATCTGATCTACACGTGGGTCCTAAAACAAAAACAACACAAATTCTGGTGGTGGCCAGAATCAGGGTTGGGGGAGCCAAGAATGGGTGACTGTGGTCAAACGGTACAAACTTCCACTTATTCCATAAATAACTCCAGAGGATGTAATGTACTGTATCTTGACTACAGGTAATGACAAATAGTGTACCGTATCTTTGCCAGCTGACAAGGCAGAAGATCTTAAAAATTCCCATCAGAAGACAAATAAAATTTGTGACTATGTGTGTTGATGGATGTTAACTAGATTTATTATGATCACTTTCCATTGTGTACAGGTATCTAATCATTAGGTTGTACAAGTTATAACACTTATATCTCAATTAAAAAAATGCTAGTAAGTAACTCAATGAGCAAATCAACACATGGTCCTTCTACATACTGCCTGCAAGAGATTCACTTTAGGTCCAAAATACAAACAGGTAGAGAAAAACAGGTAGAAAAGGATATTCCATACAAAACGTACCAAAAGACAAATGGGATGCCTATACTAACATCAGGACATTGTTAAGGAGACAGTATTACCAAAGTGATCTACAGATTCAACGCGTCCCTATCAAGTTACCAGGGGTGTCTTTTTTACAAAAGTGCAAAGATCCATTCTAAAATGATATGGAATCTCAAGGGACTAGAAAAGCCAAATACTGAAACAACAAAACAAAACAAAACAAAACAAAACAAAACAAAACAAAACAAAACAAAACAAAAAAACCGTTGAATGACTCACACCTCCTGACTTTAAAACTTAAAACAAGGCTACAATAATCAAAATGATGTGGTGTTGGGATGAAGACAAACATGAAGATTAATGAAAGTAAGAGCACAGAAATAATTTCTCAAACACATTTTCAGATGATTTTCCACAAAGGGTGCCGAGCCATTCGGAGGGCAAAAATCTGCCCCTGCAACAAAAGATGCTGAGGAAACAATAGCCACATTAAACAAAAAGAAGAAGAAGAAGAAGAAACGAAAACAAGAATGAAGCTGGACATTTAACACCATACGCAATAATTAACTCAGAATAGCTGAAAGTTCAAGTAACCTCAGGAAGAAGACAAGGATGTCCACTCTCACCACTTATCAATGATTACTGTAACGCCTAGCCACAGAAATCAGACAAGAAAAAGAAATGAGAGGCATCCACGCTGGAAAAGAAGAAATTAAACTGTCACGATTTGCAGATGACAGGTCCTATACATAGAAAATCCTAGAGACTCGGCCAAAAAAATAAATAAGTAAATAGTAGAAGTAATAAACTAATTAGGGAAAGTGGCAGGATACAAAATTAATACGCAGATACCAGAAGTGAGTCTTTACAGTAACACGAAGTAGCAGAAAGAGAAATTAAGGAAGTAACACCATTTACAATCTTACCCAAAAAATAACTACGCAAATAACCCTGTGAATAAACTTAACCATGCAGGGTAAAACATCTCTACTTGAAACACTGTCAAACACTGATGTAATAAATTGATGATGACACAAACTAAATGGAAATACATTCCCAAAGACATTCCATATTCATGGATTGGAAGACATTCATGCTAAAATGCCCATATTGCCCAAAACAATCTACACATTGAATGCAATCCCATCAAACTACCAACAGTAGCCCTCACAGAACTAAAACAAATAATACCAAAATTGGTAGGAAACCCCAAAAGACCCTGAATAGACCAAAAAAAAAAAAAAAAAAAAAATCCTAATAAATATTGATGTAGAAACAGGAGGCATCCCAATACCAGATTTCAGGATATAGTACAAAGCTGAAGTATTTAAAATATTTGGTACTGGCTCAAAACACACACACAGGCACGCACGCACGCACGCACACACACACACGCACACGCACACGCACACGCACAGATGAACAGGACAGAACAGAAACCCCAGAAATAGACTCACAACTATATGGCCAACTAATCTTCCACAAAGCAGGAAAGAATACTCAGGGGGGAAAAGAAAAACAAATGGCTCTGGGAAATCTGCACAGCAACGTGCAGAAGGATGAACCTGGACCATTTTCTTCGCCATACACAAAAATCAACTGAAATTGGACTGAGTATGTGTGAGACCTGAAACCATAACACTCCTAACAACAGGACCCAGGCAGAAATGTCTCTGACATCTACCATAGCAACACTGCCTCCATGTCTCCTGAGGCAAGGAAAACATAAGCAAAACAAACTATTGAGATAATCACAAAATACAAGCTTCTGCACAGCGAAGGAACAGGAGACAATCTACTGGATGGGAGAAGATGTGGGCAAATGACAGATCTGATAACGGGTTAATACCTGAAATATATAAAGAACTGATACAACTTGGGCGAACACAGCTCTCCTGAGGTCGACTCCTAGGAACACCCAGGAAATCGATCTGCAGTGTGTGTGTGGAGTGGCAGAACCATCTCCAGAGTCAGAGGGAGACAACATGGGAGGTGCGAGGTGCATGGAAGTGAACTGGGTGACAGAGAAATGGTGATGCCATGGAGGGAGGGAACCCTTTCCACAGAGAGACGAAACGAAGAGAAAAAGAGGGGCGCTGAGTTCGCAAAAGAGGAAACCCTCTCTGACCATGGGACTGGGGGCAAAAAATACACAAAAAGGGCCACAGGTGTTTGTTTGTTTGCTGTTTGTTTTGTTTTGTTTTCAAACAGCATTTGGAACTCAAACTCAGGTTTTGGACTCACCAGTCTGACTGTGGCCCCAGCGGTGGGCTGGGGGCAGACATCAGGTCGGACTGCGGCCCCGCCCACCAACTCCAGTTATACACCACAGCACGGAGGAAGTGCCCTGCAGGTCCTCACCGCTCCAGGGACTATCCAAAATGACCAAACGGAAGAATTCCCCTCAGAAGAATCTCCAGGAAATAACAACAGCTAATGAACTGATCAAAAAGGATTTAAATAATATAACAGAAAGTGAATTTAGAATAATAGTCATAAAATTAATCCCTGGGCTTGAAAACAGTATACAGGACAGCAGAGAATCTCTTGCTACAGAGATCAAGGGACTAAGGAACAGTCACGAGGAGCTGAAAAACGCTTTAAACGAAATGCAAAACAAAATGGAAACCACCACGGCTCGGATTGAAGAGGCAGAGGAGAGAATAGGTGAACTAGAAGATAAAGTTATGGAGAAAGAGGAAGCTGAAAGAAAGAGAGATAAAAAAATCCAGGAGTATGAGGGGAAAATTAGAGAACTAAGTGATACACTAAAAAGAAATAATATACGCATAATTGGTATCCCAGAGGAGGAAGAGAGAGGGAAAGGTGCTGAAGGGGTACTTGAAGAAATTATAGCTGAGAACTTCCCTGAACTGGGGAAGGAAAAAGGCATTGAAATCCAAGAGGCACAGAGAACTCCCTTCAGACGTAACTTGAATCGATCTTCTGCACGACATATCATAGTGAAACTGGCAAAATACAAGGATAAAGAGAAAATTCTGAAAGCAGCAAGGGATAAACGTGCCCTCACATATAAAGGGAGACCTATAAGACTCATGACTGATCTCTCTTTTGAAACTTGGCAGGCCAGAAAGGAATGGCACGATATCTTCAGTGTGCTAAACAGAAAAAATATGCAGCTGAGAATCCTTTATCCAGCAAGTCTGTCATTTAGAATAGAAGGAGAGATAAAGGTCTTCCCAAACAAACAAAAACTGAAGGAATTTGTCACCACGAAACCAGCCCTACAAGAGATCCTAAGGGGGATCCTGTGAGACAAAGTACCAGAGACATCACTACAAGCATAAAACATACAGACATCACAATGACTCTAAACCCGTATCTTTCTATAATAACACTGAATGTAAATGGATTAAATGCGCCAACCAAAAGACATAGGGTATCAGAATGGATAAAAAAACAAGACCCATCTATTTGCTGTCTACAAGAGACTCATTTGAGATCTGAGGACACCTTTAGATTGAGAGTGAGGGGATGGAGAACTATTTATCATGCTACTGGAAGCCAAAAGAAAGCTGGAGTAGCCATACTTATATCAGACAAACTAGACTTTAAATTAAAGGCTGTAACAAGAGATGAAGAAGGGCATTATATAATAATTACAGGGTCTATCCATCAGGAAGAGCTAACAATTATAAATGTCTATGCGCCAAATACCGGAGCCCCCAGATATATAAAACAATTACTCATAAACATAAGCAACCTTATTGATAAGAATGTGGTCATTGCAGGGGACTTTAACACCCCACTTACAGAAATGGATAGATCATCTAGACACACAGTCAATAAAGAAACAAGGGCCCTGAATGATACATTGGATCAGATGGACTTGACAGATATATTTAGAACTCTGCCTCCCAAAGCAACAGAATATACTTTCTTCTCGAGTGCACATGGAACATTCTCCAAGATAGATCATATACTGGGTCACAAAACAGCACTTCATAAGTTTACAAGAATTGAAATTATACCATGCATACTTTCAGACCACAATGCTATGAAGCTTGAAATCAACCACAGGAAAAAGTCTGGAAAACCTCCAAAAGCATGGAGGTTAAAGAACACCCTACTAACGAATGAGTGGGTCAACCAGGCAATTAGAGAAGAAATTAAAAAATATATGGAAACAAACGAAAATGAAAATACAACAATCCAAACTCTTTGGGATGCAGCGAAGGCAGTCCTGAGAGGAAAATACATTGCAATCCAGGCCTATCTCAAGAAACAAGAAAAATCCCAAATACAAAATCTAACAGCACACCTAAAGGAAATAGAAGCAGAACAGCAAAGGCAGCCTAAACCCAGCAGAAGAAGAGAAATCATAAAGATCAGAGCAGGAATGGCATCTACTTCTAAAGCAACGGGCAGATTTGCTTACTGCCTACGTTTCCAGTTGCTGCTGTAACAAAGGGCCACAAACTCAGTGGCTCATTTATTATCTTATATCCCTTCTTGAGGCTCTGTGGGAGAATCCATTCCCTTGTCTTTTCTGGGAGCTACCTGTGTTCTTTGGCTCGTGGCCCTTTTTTGCATGTTCAAAGCCAGTAATAGCAAGTTAAGCCTCATGCATAATGCTTCCCCCCCCCGCCCCCCACCACCTCGCCACCAACTCCTCTCCCCGTCTCCCCGTCTTTCCTTTGCAAGGATCCTTGCAGTTTCACTGGGCCCATCCGAAGACTCCCTCAATATCCTAACCTATGCCGCCGCATCTTTGCCAAGTCCCTTTGGACAATGAGGTCATTCATGAGTCCTGCTGAAGACATGGGCGTCCTTGAGCAGGCACTGTTCCTCCCACCACACTGCCCATTATTAACGAGTCAGATCCCCTAAACCTAGCATTACTCTTCTGAAATGCAAACATCATCTGCTTCTCTTTACACCACCAGGCTCAGGAGACAGGTGCGTGCATGCGGGTCCTCAGGTAAATGCAATTGTAAAAAACTCTTCTTCTGTCTCGAGGTTTCTCCCCGTATTCATAAAATACTGCCAAGTTATCCGTTTGCAAGTAAAGTAAAATCTCTGGCCCTCCACAGTTTCTAGTTACCATGATTTTTCAGATTTGGGTATCTGCCCGATATTTTCTAGAAAATGAATGAAATAAGCCCGTCAGGATAAACAACAGAATTTGTCGCAATGGGAAAACTTCAAACTTTCAAATGCAAATCAGAATTTTGGATAATTTCAGTCAGTCACCATGACTCCAGCAGCTTCCCAGTACATAATGGCTTTTCTGCTGAGAGTGACAATGATATCAGCAAGTATGATTGCCTAATATTGGACAACAACATTTGGAAGAAGAATGTACGTCAGTGATTTCAGTATTTTCCACATGACAAGGCATTACAAGATGACTGAAAGGTATAGGATCCATCTGAACCATGAAATACAGCATTGGGTTTTCACAGGACCCATTAAAACTTTTTGGTAGCACTGTAGACTCCAAACTGGAGTCCTTGGTGCTTTTTAAGGAGTTTTAAAAATAAAATTAAGTAATATTTAGATAACTTCTTAGGCCGAAGAAATTAAGAACTGCCGCCCTCAGGTGTAAATAAGGACACACACAAGACGATGGCAGGAATAAAAACATAATCTAAGAAGAATTTGTACCTTACAAATGATCTGGCAAATCCAATTTTAGGGAAAATGCCCTGGCACTACGTGGGACCACAGGACCAACCACTTCCTTCTTGGTCAACTATAACTTATAAGTAAGTTATATTTATTTTTTAAGTGACTGGCATTACCAAGCCAGGATAATCCAAATAGGAGGTGAGGAAAAATGAATCCTAAGCATTTCCCCTTGCTCTTCACTGCTCTGATTAAACCATCTGGAACAGTGATATAATCCCTCATTTAATACTCAGAAATCCTTTCCAGGCAGGTATAATGAACAGTCTCGGTGATGAGCAACTTTAAGAAGTCTGTCCGTGTACAAGAACCAAAGATATGGACAAATAAAAATGCATTATCATTATGACCTATCACATTCTGAAGAGTAAGTTCTTCTGAAAGTGGTAATTGAGCTCTGGTAGGCAATAATACATGGACAAAATAACTTAGTAGGAGTTACTACAAATACTTCCTGCTGGCAGGCAAAGCATCTGGGAGAAGAAATATAAGTGCTAAATATAGGGATGAAGAAATCTAATTTTCTGCAGCACTGAAGAAGCCAAAATTGACCAAAATAGTCTGGCAAACGGTCTGTTATGAAAAGGGTCTTATAGAGTTTCTAGTTTTATAATCTCCATGCTAGTAGTATACATACTAGTAGATTCCTTATAGACGAATTCTAAAATGACAGTATATATTAGACTAAGTACTTTGCCTTTTAAAACAATCACAGAGGGTTATATATTTCAGATTTCATACCTGTGGCGGTTTTGTCTCTAAAACTACGATGAGCTAAAAACCACTTCTAGCTCTAACTATATATAATTCAATGACTATTTGTACTCTGAGAGATACAGGTACAAATCTATATTGATATTGGCAGCCAAATAATCAGGAATCCAAAGATTTTAACGTCCACTGAAATATGCTTGGACCTGACCTATTTTGCAGAGTGGCAGGGGTTGAGTCACACAACTAGCATCTTTAAAGCCAGAGAGTCCTAAAATATAAGATGGTCCTCTACTTTTGTGGGTTAGCTAAGTGCATCATCTGTGTCCCAATTTTCTGAAGCCACCTTTCTCCAGCTCCATGTGGACCAATCATCATGCCATTTTGAAACATCAATGCTTTTTTTATTTGTCCTACTTTCCCAGACCACTTTAGCATTTGTTAACACACAACTGTGGACTTTCTTCAACAGAACTTACAGTGAATGGGTCTCTCTACTTCACACTTCAAACAATGGTCAACCTGTAATTTACCTAAGTTACACTTTGAGGTGCTTTTTCCGAGAATTCCAGTGCACCCATACCTCCAAATCTGTATCTAACGTCCAGGTGGGGCTCAAATGAGTGAAACCACAGGTATGAAGCCTAGACGGTTCACAATCCACCTGGTCTCTAGATCTCACGAGATTTCTGACACTTCCTAATCACATCCCACCCTTAATTAAATTTACTTTCATTTAGTAAAACTATTACTCATTTACTTGCCACCAATATTTGCTCACACTCAGCAAGAAGGCTTTGCCCTTTATACCCTTAACAACTGAGGACTGTGCTAATAAGAGACAGCATGAGACATATGGGACAGATAATGGTCTTAGAGCCAAAAGAGCCCAATATTTTAACATATCTCTTACCACATCCTGTGCAGCCATGGTGAGAGCTAAACACTCGTTACCTCATCTGTAAACTGGATGGACAGTACCTACCTTATAGAGTTGTGAGAAAATTTGCTATGATCAATATAAACTGCTGGCCCACTGCGGAACTACTGTAATAATTTGTGAATGAGGGATTCTGTAAGATGCATGCTATGTTAGCTTCTTATTACTGTTGTTAACAAGTTACTATCAACCTAATGCATTAAAAATTCACATTTATCATCTTACAGTTATGAAGAACAGAAGCTCTCAGGCCTCCTTCTCGAGGCTCTCAAGGAGATTGTTTTCACACCTTTTCCAAGTTCTAGAGACCACTCCTTTCTCCACCTTCAAAGTCGGCAGCAGATTCTTCAGATCTCTCTCTGATACCTGCCCACACCTCCTTCTCTGAGTCTCACACTCCTGTTTTCCTATTATAAGGATGCTTGTGTTTACACTGAGCCCACCTACCCAAACAATCCAGAACAATCTCCCCATCTCAGCACACTACTTAATCATAAGTGGGGAGTTCCTTCTGCAGGATAATATACCCACGGGTTTCAGAAATTTTTTTCTCTTACCACATGTTAACACAACAACATTTCTTAAAGAAGAAATGATGTTCTATGGCATAAATTCTAGAAGCTCTTATTCCCCACCACACCAGTCTACCTTACAGAAGTAGAAAAAATGTCATCATAACAAGTAAATATTGCTTACAGCAGGTTAAGCGGTGGAAAGTGGGAAGACGGGAGGGGCATTCTGGAAACAGAATTAAAATCAATTCCCAAGACCATAAACATTAACAAAAGTATTGTGGTAGCACAGGGAGACCACATTGGTTATCTGGTAAATCTTTTCCATCAAAGAGCAGAATTTACACAGTCGTAACTACCAACATAAATTCAACTAGGACATGGATAAAACCACAAAACTATAACCTCTGGGTCTGAATGGATACTAAAGGTCACCTACTATCTGTATCTACTCTCTTTAATGCTGCTGAATACTAACATTAAATTGGTATATGCTTTAGATGTTTTAAATACAGTCACACCCGTTTGATTATCTGAAAGGTACTTATAATCATATTGGGACCATGGGGAAAAGGAGAGGTAAGAAGAAAAAGGAGGAAAAGGAATTTACTTGGGACATTACTTTAAACTCTACTTTACATAAACAACACGCGTCCCTGAAGCAAGGTCTGTCATTTGCCCTGTCAATTATACAATTATGTATCAATTCTAGATAGTCTACAGATAACTCTAGACAATCACAACTGTATGCTAACTATACATAATTCATTAGGAGCTATTTCACCTAACCAAGTTAAAAAAAAAAAAAAATTAACTAAGTGTGTTATCTGGATACCACCACCTTACAAAATTAAGCTTATGCAAGAGGGAGGGACATGACTGAAAATAATGAGGCAGGTTTTCCATAAAACCATTCCTACACTAAGGCAATGATTAAGATCCCCAAAACTGTCCAAATTCACTTTTTTTTTTTTTTTAGAAGTCTGGAATATAATCAACACACCCACCAGGGGAGGGATAAATGAAGAAAGCAGCTACTGCATATCTGTAAGAGGACAGAGTGACTTTATAATTACCTGCCTAACATACACTAACCACAGCTTGAAAGCGGCTAGCATTCCTGGTGTGGTCTGCCGGTGGCAGAGTGGCTAATAGAAACCTTGTTCTTAAGAGCACTGATGATGGGTTTTGACCCATACAGTGGCTCCAAAGGAGCCTTTATTTTGCTACTCTCTAAACGAACTCCCTTGGGCTGGTATAGCCTCCGAGTGCCAAAGTTGTAGTAACAGCCACAGCCACCATTCTGGGCTAAGAATAACAGGTAAGGCAAACAACCTAAAAATGAGAAGGTTGGAGAAGAAAGATAGATGGAACAGAGCTTTGAAAAGCCTCCAGGTATACCAGGGAATCCAGAAGACCAGACATATGTAAGAGCAGGATATGCTCAGAAAAGACCTTAAAGATCCTAAGGTTTTACATCTTGCTATGTTCAAGGAGGAAGTACGCGCTAAGGCAAGTTTTAAATGGCCTAGCCAAGCGTTAACGGAGTTCCCTAAAAGAAACCCACTTGTAAAGACTGAGTTTGGTTTTTGTTTTTGTCACTCCCAGCTTTCAAGGAAGTATCTTTCATATCATTATCTAAAACAGATGACTTCCAGGACCATACAAAGTATATATTATTTTTGCAAAACAGCTCTCCATAAAGAAACCATAAAGAGTTAACTGAACAAACAACTATAATCTATCACAAGCAGCAAGAACCCTAGCTAGTGGGGGAAAGATTCTGGTATCCACAGTTCAGTACTCACAACTGCACATTTCTTACTCACTGCCTTCTCTTGACCAAAGTTTAGTCAGCCTTCTTTCCATCCCACAGACCCCTAATTTCAGGCTTACCCATGAGTAAGCACTAAAATACAGATTCTTCCCCCTATTAAGAAGTCACCCCAAGTAAGAGCTGATTCACACAGCCCACCATGCCATATGCTCACTTTCTTTGCTTGCTCATTTCCCCTGAAAAAGTTTTTACTAATCTTGCTTACCCACCCAATAAAAGAAAACCCACTCTCTGACTGAGATACTTTCAGATTTCTACAATCAGAATGTTCTCCATATTGCACCGGTCTCTTTAAATAAGGTGTCTTCTTACCAAATCAGAATTTGATTTTGTTTGATAGTAACATTCGCCACATTTAGTTGCCAACAAAAAATTATAATGTGTGCAAAGAAACACGGAACTATGGGCAAATCACAGGAATAAAACAAAGTAAGAGAAAATGTCCCTTAGGAAACCTTGGTGTTGAACTAATTACATGCATGTTTTGAATTACCTGCTGGTGTAAATATGTTACTGAGAAAGTTTTAAAAGTAATAAAATGTGTGGGGTGCTTGGGTGGCTCAGTCAGTCGAGCGGCCAGCTTCAGCTCAGGTCATGAACTCAGGTCATGGGTTCAAGCCCCGCGTCAGGTTCTGGGCTGACTCCTCGGTGTCTGGTGCCTGCTTCAGATTCTGAGTCTCCTTCTCTCTGCCTCTGCCCTGCTCATGGTCTGTCTGTCTCTGTCTCTGTCTCTGTCTCTCTCTCTCTCTCTCTCTCTCTCAAAACTAAACATAAAAAAATAAAATAAAATTTATATGGACAAAGTGCTAAATCGGGAGAACAATGTATGTACAAAATAACAGCATCAGTAAATAAAAGTCAAAAAAAGAACCACAAACAGAAATTCCAGACCCAAAAAGTACAGTAACTGAAATGAAAAACTCATGAAAAAGAGATTCAACAGCAGAGTTTTTAGCAGGCAGTAAAATCAGTACACTGGAAGTCAGGTCAACTGAAATGGTACAGTGTGAGAAACCGTATGAAAAAGTGTGAGAAAGAAGAATGAAAAGAATCAACATGCTTAAGAGACCTGTAGGCATACCAGCACACACATGATGGGAGTTAAAGAGGAAGTGAATACAGAAGAGCAGAAAAAAATATTTGAAGAAAATAACAGCCACTAAGAGACAATAGGAAGTGGAAAAATTTCTCGTATCTGATAAAAACTATTAATCTACACATACAAGGAGCTCAACAAACTTAAGATACGATAAATTCAAAGTCTATCCTTCAAAACAAAAGAGGGCATTAAACATCTCCAGACAAACAAAAGCTGGGGGGATGGTGACAAATGGTAAGTGGAGTAATTGTGTTTGCCGATCATTTCATAATGTATTAGTATGTTGAATCAGTATGCTGTATGCCTGAAAATAATATAATATTGTACATCAACCACACTTCAATAAAAGTAAATAAGATAATAAATTCAAAGCAAAAGAGAAGGAGAGAATACTTTATTACCAGACCCACACTACAAAAAATGAAAATGAAGATCAGATTTGAGACATCTGAAAATGAGACAGAAATGAAAGGATATTACACATCAAGTCAAAGCCATACAAAACAATAAACTACTAAAGGTACCTACATAAGATAAACACAAAAGCCAGTATTACTGTATTTCTGTTCTTAACTTCTTTTTTTCCCTAGGTGATTAAAAGACAAACTACAAACAAAAATAAAAATGTTCCATCTATAAAGATGTAATCTAAGACAATACAACAAAGAAGATGGCAAAACTGTATATGAACAGACTTTCAGTATACTACTGAAACAAACTTGGTAGTAAGTCAAATTCATTTGTTATAAACTGAAGGGGCCAATTGTAATACCCAGAAAACAACTATAAAACTAACCAATATACACAAAAAGAAATGAGGGAAAAAAATTCTACACTACAAAAAAACACAAACACAGAAGAAGGCAGTAACAGAAGGAAAAAAGACTCATACCAAACAAAACACAGCAGAAATAAATAAATAATAAAAAGCATAATTAATTAATTAATTAATTAATTAGCAGAAGTAAATTCATCCCGGTTAGTAATTACGTTCAATGTAAATGGAGTAAACTCTCTAATTAAGGGGCCAAGTACGACACATGGATTTTAAAAATGAAGAGTCCAACTAACCGTTTTCTACAATAGACTCAGATAGAAGGACACAAACAGTATGAAAATGAAAGCATGGGGAAGGGATACTTCATAAAAACAGTAACTAACGGAAAGGTAGAGGGGCAATGCTAAAATGAGAATCGGCCTTCAGGCAAAAATTGTTACAAAAGACAAAAGCATCATATTTTGACAAAAATGTCAATCCACAAAAATTAACAATTACAACTTTACATACATCTAACAGAACCCCCAAATATATAAGCACTAATAAACACAACAAGGGAAAAACAGGTAATTCTGTAATAACAGAACCCAATCAAAGCCATCGTCTTAACAGAGGAACAAGGGAGTCACTTGTGTTTTAACTGCCCCAATATTTAAAAAATAACCGAATAATTACACATTATTTCTGCTTCCTGAAAATATAAGGGAAAAAAGAGGAAAAGAGGTTTACCTTGAGAAGTATTTTTTTTCCCAAGTCAATGAGAAAATTTAAAAACTAAAGAATGTACCTAAAAGTGACTTAAAAATTAAAGAATGTACCTAAAAGTGACTCCTGCAGATAGCAGATATTCACCCAACTTGAAATGAAAAGAAAGAAAAGAAAAGAAAAGAAAAGAAAAGAAAAGAAAAGAAAAGAAAGAAAAGGAAAGGAAAGGAAAGGAAAGGAAAGGAAAGGAAAGGAAAGGAAAGGAAAGGAAAGGAAAGGAAAGGAAAGGAAAGGAAAGGAAAGAAAAGAAAAAAAAGAAAAGAAAAGAAAAAGAAAAGAAAGAAAAGAAATTCAAAATGAATACCTTATCCTGTTAACGTTTCAATCCCAGTTAAATGAGAAAGCAAAACTAGAAAAATGCCCAGAAAAGCATAAGCAGAGAACTGTACAGTTGGTAGACAAAAATGAATCAGCTGAGACGCTATCATTTTCAGACTATTCATGTCCAACTATTAACACAAAGGGTCATTACCTTAACCTTTCTAATCTGGTCATTTAAAACACTAACTGAATAAACCCGTGTTCCTAATCCAACCACTTTCTATCCTCATCCGAAGGAGCATAAAGCAGAACTTATGTTACAATTTTAATCAGAGTTCTCCCTGGGGGAAGGATCTCTAAAATCACTGCCACACAAAGTGACAATTTTGAATTTCTAGGTCGAATCTGCGACTTCGCTTTCAGCGCTGCACATACTGGATCTTTCCTGCACATCTTTCTTGTGTGGAGAGTGAGAAGTTGGGGGGGGGGGGGGCCAGGGGGGGGCGGGTGGACCCTGAGAAGTTAGTAACCCATTGTACTGATACCTGAAAATACCTAACATTGGAAACAGACCCCAAAAAGCTAGTTCTTGACACTTTGCTCAATTATAAACTTGACCTTCTGAAATTCATTAAACATGTTAGAAAAATATTATTTCGTGATTTCATACAGGAGTGAATGTTTTAATATGTTCAAGTGAAGGCGAAAGAAACGGGATTTCCAAAGCCCTCGTCTGCAATTCTCGGCAACAGGGCTGCGAAAACAGCATACCGTTAAGGAGCGCATCCGCATGCATTTGCGTGACCGTTCCCCGATTCTACAAACCGATCGCAGAACTAGTGGATTCTCCCATTCTTAAGGAGGTCTCCACTTTCTTGTATCCAGGGAGTGAAAACTCCTTGCCGTAAGTAAAATAACGGAAATTTTCTAGAATGTGTCCCAGCAAAGGCCAGGCAGGGGTAAGCCACTCAAAGCACAGAAAAAAAGAGAGAAAGGAAGAAAAACGTAAGTTAGAAAGACAAGTTGTTACACGACGATCCCGCCCAATTGTGTCGGACTGAAGTCCTCTGGCATCACCTCGGCATCGCTGCCCCCGCGTGTCGCCAAACGGGTGATGCCAAGAGCCAAGGTTCAGGAACCACGCGCCCATACCAGCTACTTCACAGCAACGGACCAGCCTGTGTGGTGGCGGAAAGGAAAGGCAGAGCAGGAAAAGGAGACGCAGCGTAGCCAGCGCCTCCGCGCCATTACCGAACTACGCAATAGCTCGCTAGTTCTGCCAGGGCGCATCCACAGCAACTCTGTGCACCCACCGAAGTCCCAGGGCTAGCTATTGACCTCAGTCCCGTCTCCCGACTGTGGTGCCCAGCGCGGGGAGCACTGGGAGCAAGATCACCAGGCTCCAAGGCCCCCGCAGCGACATTCGCACGTGGCTGTCACACCTGGCTCACCCGCACCTGGCCTTCAGATAGGGCTGCGTCCCCTGCCCTTCCTTCTCAGCCAAGCGCCCCCAAGCCCTAGCGGTCTTCCCCACCCCATTTAGTCCTACACACAGGTAAAAACACACACTCGCTCCCACAGTCATCGCCCGGGAGGAAACAAAGCCAAATGTTCGTCTCGTGGCAAAGGTTACCAAACAAGCGTTAACAGCCAACACGTAAAAAACAGTATTCTTCCTCACCTTTTACCTTGTAGTCGGTGGCAAGCCAGGCATTTCCCCCAGTGACCTAACTGAGGATGGTGGGTGCCTCTTTCAGCACTACCAGTTTCACCTGAGTCGCGAAGGATTGACGCAAGCAGCCAAAATGTGCCATTTAACCAGCAGCACGGAAGCTTTCAAAACGTAGCTTTTAGGTTCTGTACCTCGGCAACCAGTCGCGCACGAGAGGTATTTCACGTGACCGGAGGAGGTTGTCCTTAGAGGGGAGGAAGTCGGGCAGGATGGGGAATGTTAAAGGCTACGCTGTCGCTCTTTGGGGCCAAAGTTTCAGTAAAGGCCGTGAGGCGTTGCCAAGTCCGGGGTAGAGACTCCGGATCGAACTGGAACTGGCACTCCGAGCAAGCTGCGTCGCTGTAGCTCCCGAGCCCACAGCGTAATTCGGGGCTCTGAAAAAGTGAGCGTGCCCACTGGGCTGCGCCGGCAGCCTTCTGGGATTTGTAGTTTTCCGAGGAAAAGGTCCTGCTTATGGAAGGTATTCGAAGAACTTAAGAGGTATTCCAGTGTTTGGGAATGTAATAATAGATCAGCGTTGAGTGAAAGCAGCCATACACTTGTGTTTTAGTTGGAGTTTAACCTAAGGTGTCCTCACACTTCTCAAAAAGTGGAAGACTATTGGCTTTCATGATTTGTCTGGTCTCCAACACTTGCCCAGAGCCCGCCCTGCCAGCAGAACTTTGACTGTCATTTACCAGTTACAGCTTATTGGGAGATAGGGCTCTTGTCTTGTTGAGGGATTGCTGACCAACCCGGGCTTCCAGAACAAAGCTCCGCAAATAGTCGGCCTTTAGTATTTCCTGAATAAATTCTACTGTGTCCATCATCTGTTTCACTGATGACATTTACAATAAACTTGGTTTGCTGAATAGCTTTTCTTTGTTGTTGTTAATATGAAATGTTGCTCCGAGGGTTCCTGATACATTTGATACATGTTTCCATCTCATACAATTAGAGCTCCAAGAATTAAGACTTTTTTAAAAAGGTATAATTCACTACATCAAATTCTCCCATTTTTAAGTATGCAATTGGTAATTTTTATCATATCCATAAAGGTGTGTGATCATTACTATATAAATCCAAAATATTTTTGTCACCTTCACACGCACACGCGCGCGCGCACACACACACACACACACACACACACACACACACACACACACCATGCTCACTAACAACCACCTCACATTTTCCCTTCACCCTAGCAATTGATTTCTTTTGACTTCAAGATTGTAGTATCCATGAGTTCTTCATTCTTTCTAGGGCTCATTATATTCCTTGGATTTACCACATGTTCTCTATCCATTCATCTGAGGATGAATATTTGTATTGTTTTCAATTTTTGTCAATTGTGAATAGGGCTGCCATGGACATTTCTGTACAAATATTTGTGTGACCATCTGTTTTCAGTTCTTTTGGGTGTATACTTAAGAATGAAATTGCTGGATTATATAGTAGTTATATGTTTAACTTATTAAGGAAGTGACAAAAGTGTTTTCCACAGCAGTTGCACAATTTTATGTTCCCACTAGGCGACATATTTATCCACATTCTCACCAACATCTTCCTAGTATTCATTCGTTTGATTATAGACATCCAGTGGTACCCTGTTATACTTTTGACTTGTGCTTCCACATGTTTAATGATATTTATCATCTTTTCCTGTGCTTATTGGCTGGCCTTCTGGAGGAAGGGTCTCTTAAGATCTTTTGCCATTTTAAAAATGGGTTGTCTTTTATCGTGGAGATATGAGACTTATGCACACATTCCGGATATAAGCCCATATCAGATAGGGTTTACAAATATTTTCCTCCATTCTGTGAGTTACCTTTGCACTTTCTTCATGATTTCTTTTGCTCCACTGTTGAGTTATTTCTAGCGAATGTATTCTAAGTCCTGAAGGGTAAATGGGGAATTGCTGAAACGTCAGCAGTGTTCTGGTCTCAAGGCTCTTGGATGCGATAGCATTATCAGAATAGAGCCCCATGATCCCCCAAAGGATAGTTAGGTACAAAATTGGTTGTAACTTCCTGGCACTCATTGGAGATGCACGTACTCCCTGCATGTTTTTCACATAAACATCAGACGATCCTTTGTTTTCTCGTCCTATACTTTGGTACTCTTTAATACTCGTATCTGATAAAATAAGAAATAAAAGCTATGTGCAGTTAGCCGCAGCTACTGTTTTCACTGGCTGAGGCAGCCCTGCATGTTCACTCAGTCTAAGTGTCTGAGAACTTTTTCTTCGGTGCACAGTAACACCCCACAAAGGTTTTTGCTATTGATGAAACCCAGTTAACTTACTTGCACGTAAAATTTATTTTGCACTTGTACTTTGATGTCATATCTCAGAAACCACTGCCCAATCCTAGAACATGGTGATTTATGACTATGTTTTCTCTGAAAAGTTTTCGAGTTTAAATTCTTATGTTCATGAACTTACACCGTTTTTAATAGTTTTCGTATATGGTGTATCATGGAGTCCAACTTCATACTTTATTTGTTGATAACTCATCCTAGCACCATTTGTGGAAGAGACTATTTTCCCCCATTAAGTGGTTTTGACATTCCTTCTAACCATATGTGTGACTGTTTATTTCTGTCTCTAAATTTTATTATTGATCTCTATGTGTATTTATACGCCATTACCATACTCTATTTGATTTTGTAGTACATTTTGAAATTTGGAAGTATAAGTCGTATGGTTTCAAGATTGATTTGGTTTTATGGGTCCCTTGTAAGTCCGTGTGAATTTTAGAATCCCCCTGTGCGTTTCTAGGAAAACAAAATAAGCACAGGTTAAAAACAACAACAACAACAAAAAGCCAAGAGATGCTTTGAAAGGGATTGCTTTGAAGTGGCAGATCTGTTTGGATCATCTGTAGGCCACCTGTTAATGAGCACAGAAGTCTTTGTACTTGTTTTAAGGTCCTTTTAAAATTTCTTTCAACAATATTTTATAGTTTCAATGTACAAATCTTGCACATCTTTGGTTAAATACATTCCTATATATTTTATTCTTTTTGCTGCTCCTGTAAATGGAATGTTTTCTTAATTCCATTTTTGGACTATTTATTTCTAATTTATAAAAATACAATTAGTTTTTAATGTGTTGATCCTATTTAATGCCACTTTCCAGAATTTACTTATTAGGTCTAATAGAAATGTTTATTGCGTACTTATGTATGCTTGTGTTCGTTAGTACTTTCCACACTGGATACAAAAGCATGTTTTTGCAAATAGTATTACTTTTTTCTTTGCAAATATGGATGTGTCCAGTTATTCTGTTTCTCCTTAGTGTTGAGGGTTTTGGGAGATGCTTTGAGTCAAAATGGGACCTAACTTTCCAAGATAAAACTTATACGACCAGATTAAATAAAGAGAAGACTTAACATTTAGCCCTTATTTGTCAAGGAAAGTTCCAGAGCCTCTTATCTATTGAAGGAGAAGTCAGAAAAAGGCTTTGATAGAATTCCCTTTCCCTCCTCCTCCCCACCCCCCACCCAGCTTCAGGCACAATTATTGGCAGATTACCGGGCACTTATGATCACCTGCAGCCGGGCAGTGTGATCATTTCTTGCAGTTGACCAGAGCCTAAAGCTTTCTTGTGCTGGCAGGTGCCTGGTACTCAGTGAAAGAGCACCGACTCACCCTAAAATACTAGAAGATGACCTTCTAATTTGCGAAAACTGGGCCGTGTCTGATATATTCACACTATCTCTGCAGTCCACTGCTCTTATATGTTCACACTATCTCTGCAGTGATAGGCTGCTCTTATTTACCCTTAAATCTACATAGCAGAAAAATCAAAATTCCACCAAGGATAGATGGGAGAAAGCTCAGCCAGAGCTACCAGCATTGACAGGCTTTTGCATCCCTCAAGGTAGAACCCATGGGTTTTATGGAAGTGCTCTCCCAACTGGCATTGTAGTGTTCACCAGTGACTGTGTATTTCTTTATGACTTCCTCATTCAGTTGTGGCTCATTTCACAAAACAGAATAAACACATGTTCAAAGGCAACAAAACTGTTCTTTCTGTGACAACTAGTCTTTCAGGACTCTGAGGTTCTGGAATACCCCCTTCTGTTCCTACACTGTGACATAGACTGAGAGCCAGGGCCACACAAGTGCGTTTCCACTCAGCCAGGTAAAATCTCAAAATTTACAGGGAAAAGTAACGCATGTTGCCAAGTCACCAATACTCTTCTTCCCATTCTCCGTGGGAATTAGATTTAATCATGGTGAATCTCCAACCCACCCCAGAACTTATTCAGCTGTCCCTTTAGGAATTCACTCCCTCAAGGATTAGAGGAAGAGTTAAGATGGTGGGGAAGTAGGGGGACTCTGGGCTTTCCTTGTCCCTCAAACACAACTGGATTAAGGTCGGACCACTTGGAACACACAGGAAATCCATCTGTGGAGAGGCAGAAGGATCTCCACAGTTGGAAGAAGACAGCTTGGCAGGATCGAGGTGCGTGGAAGTGGATTGGGGGAGAGAAAAATGGCAGAGCTGTGGAGGAGAGTGAGCCATTTTTGTGGAGACAAAAGGGAGACAGAGAAACAGGGATAGAGAAAGTGTGGGATCATTTCACACAAGGGGACAACCTCTCTCTGGACCACAGACTGGAGAGCCAGAGGTGCTGAGGGTTGCTGTGTGTGTGTGTGTGTGTGTGTGTGTGTGTGTGTGTGTGTGTGTGTTTCAATCAGCATTTGGAGCTCAAACTCCAAGGTTTGGGAAATGCATGACTTTCTCTGGGGAGGGTATGTGAGGTGCACTCCTGGACAGGTGGGGGCTGGCCCCAGAGGGCGTAGGGTGGTGTAGAGATCTCCAGGGTGCATGGGGGGGGGGGGAGGGGAGGAGCAGTGCCCTTCCGGGAGTACTTTTGGAGCAGGGTCTGTTACCTCTTCAAGGACAAAAGACCCCGCAGCTGCCAGCCTAAGGCTTTTCGTCAGCAAGGGAGAGAGGTGCACCCAGAGGGAATATCAACTTTGCTGCTGTTAGCTGTTCTGCCTCATAGATTTGGTGCTCTCTGCAGGCATGGGAGTGCTTTTCAGGGACAAAGGATATCAGATACAGTGTGGAGAGGCTCTACTCCGGTGAAGGCTCTACTCCGGAGAAGGATCTGCACGTGCCCAGTTTTTTAAGACTTTGGGTTTTGAGTCCCAGCTACCCACCAAAGATAAAACACAGGAGAATTGTGGTGCAGGGTGAGCTGCCTGCCGTCACTATTCTATGAGGGCTGCCTGAACAACAGGGGTGTGAGATCCCCAGTCCAGGGAAGAGAGATTGGGGTGGCGCCATTTCCTCCCAACACCCATGCAGTGGGACTTCAGAGAGCAATAAACAGTCCCCAAAGGAGGAAGGACCAGCTCAACACAAACTCTGCCCCCCTGTGCCTGAAACTGCATATTTTCTGGGTCAGGACTTCATCTGAGCCAAGGCAGTGGGCTGGTCTTCCAAAAGCCCAGCACAGACAGCGCCCCCCATAAACCGAGTGTACTGAAGATCCAGTGTTTAAAACAACACTTAAAGTTTAGGTGGAAAGTTTAGGTGGAAATAGGACCAGGTTTGATTTATTTTTTAATTTATTTTTCTTTTATTTATTTTTTCTTTCTCTTTTGGAATCAGGCTCATAGTTTCTTTTTTATTTCCTTCTCTCTCTTCCCTTGCTTACTCTCTCTCTCTTTCTCTCTCTGCATCAGATTTTTTTTCTTTTTTCCTTTTCTTTTTTAAATCTTTTTTTTTCCCCTTTAGAATCAGGCATATAGATTTTGATTCTCTATTTGATTTTTTTGTTGTCGTTACTTTCCTTTCCTCTTTTTTTGGTATAAAGGTTTTTTTTTCTCTTTTTCCCAGGCTTACTTCAACAAACAAATCAAAGCACACCTGGTTTAAAGTTCAAACACTCAGCTCTAAAAGCAAGGAGGAGCTCTGCAGAGGAGTAACCAGTGGGAAAGAGAAGCCAAACACAACAGGACAGTGCACACAGCATGCACCTGAAATACAACCTGAAGTGCCAGGACCTGGACTGTTTATGACCCCTTTTTTTTAACACAGTAGTACTCCCAGGGGCAGAAAACATAACAACCTTTCAAAACATGCAAAAGACAGAAACTTAGCCAAAATAACAAGCTGAAGAAATTCTCCACAAGATAAGGGTCAAGATCAAATCAAGACCAGGGATTTGCTCAAAACAGATATGAACAATGCATCATCTGAACAAGAATTTAGAACAACAGTCAGAAGACTACTAGCTGGGCTTGAAAAAATATATGGAAGACATGAAAGAAACCCTTGCTTTGGAGATCAAAGTCATAAAAACTGGTCAGCCCGAGATTTAAAAAAAAAAATGCTATCACTGAGGTCCAAAACCCACTGGATACACAATGAGTACTGAAGAGGCAGAGAAGAAAACAGAAAATATAGAAAATAAAATTATGGAAAATAATGAAGGCGAACAAAGAGAAAGAAAAGAAAATTATTAGATCACTAGGGGAGACGTGGAGAAATTAGTGATTCCATAATATGAAAAAAAAAATATCCAAATAATAAGGCTTCCAGAAGACGAGCAAAAGGCAGAAGAGAAATATTGTTTGAACAAATCGTAGCTGAAAACTTCTCTAATCTGGGGAGAAAAGCAAACATTCAAGTACAAAAGGCACAGAGAACTCACCTCAAAATCAACAAAAACAGGTCAACACCATGATATAACACAGTGAAACTTGCAAATTACAAAGAGCAGCTAGGGACAAAAGGCCCTTACTCTACAAGGGTAGGCACAAAAGGGAGGTAGCAAACCTGTCCACTGAAACTTGGAAGGCCTGAAGGGAGTTACAGAAAATATTCAATGTGCTGAATGGGAAAAAAATATTCAGCCAAAAAATTCCATATCCAGCAAGGCTGTTATTCAGAATAGATGGAGAGATAGAGACTTTCCCAGACCAACAAAAACTAAACAAGTTTGTGACCACTAAATCAATCCTGCAAAAAATTTTAAGGGGACTCTAGCAGTGGAGGCAAAAAACCCCCCAAAAGCCCAAAGAAACAAAGACTACCAAGAACTAGAGAACATCACCACAAACACAAAATCTACAGGTAACACAATAGCACTAAATTCATATCTTTCAACAAGCGCTCTGAATATTAGTGGACTAAATTGCTCCGCTCAAAGGACACAGGGTGAAGAATGTATATAAAAACGAGATCTACCCATATGTGCCAGCAAAAGACTCATTTTAGACCTAAGTACACCTGCAAATTGAAAGTAAGTGGATGGAGAACCATCTATCACAAAAAGAAAGCTAGAGCAGCCACACGTGTATCAGACAAACTAGGTTTTACTTTTTTTTTTTTAATGTTTATTCATTTTTTGATAGAGAGCGATAGAGTGTGAGTGGGAAAGGGACAGAGATAAAGGGAGACACAGGATCTGAAGCAGGCTTCCAGCTCTTAGATTTCAGCACAAAGGCTGACACTGGGCTTGGACTCACCAACCGTGAGATCATGACTTGAACCAAAGTTGGCCGCTTAACCCACAGAGCCACCCTGGCACACCCAGGCAAACTAACTTTTAAAACAAAGTCTGTAAAAAGACATGAAGAAGGACATTGTATCAGAAGTAAGTGGTCTGTATAACAGTTGTAAATATTTATGCTGCCAACTTGAAAGAACCCAAGTGTATAAGTCAATAAATCACAAAATAAACAAAGTCCTTGATAATAACACAATAATAGTAGGGGATTTTACTCTTACAGACATGGACAGAACAAGTACGCAGAAAATCAACAAGGAAACAATGACTTTGAATGACACGCTGGGCTGGTGGCCTTAACAGATCTATTCAGATTATGTCGTTCTAAACCAGAAGAATTCACATTCTTCTCAAGTGTACATGGGACGTTCTCCAGAATGCATCACATACTGAGTCACAAAACAGCCCTCCACAAAGATAAATGATCACACCATGCACATTTTCGGGTCACAAAGCTATGAAACTTGGAGATAATCACAAGAGAAAATTAAGAAATTCCTCAAATATGTGGAGGTTAAAGAACGTCCTACTAAAGGATGAAGGGTGGGTGGCAGTGCCTGGGGGGCTCCGTCTGTTAGGCGTCGAACTTCAGCTCAGGTCATGATCTCACTATTTGTGGGTTTGAGCCCCGCGTCGGGCTCTGTGCTGACAGCTCAGAGCCTGGAGGCTGCTTCAGATTCTGTGTCTCCCTCTCTCTGACCCTCCCCTGCTCATGCTGTGTCTCTATCTTTCTCAAAATAAATGAACACGAAAAAAAAGTTTATAAAGAATGACCGGGTTAGCCAGGAAATTAAAGCAGATTTTTTTTTAAAAAACATACATGGAAGCAAATGAAAATGAAAACTCTTTGGGATGAAATGGAACCCCTTTGTGATGAAATAAAAACCTTTGTGAGGCAGCAAAAGCAGGTCTAGGAGAAGAGTATGTTGCAATTTGAGCCTCACTCAAGAAGCAAGAAAGATCCCAAATACACAACCTAACCTTACACCTAAAGGAGCTTTATAAAATAAACAGCAAAACCCGCAGAAGAAGGGAAAAATTAGAGCATAAATACAGGATGTAGAAACTGGAACAACAACAAACAGTCGAACAGACCGTTTAAACTAAATGCTCGCTCTTTGAAAGAATAAACAAAATTAATAAATCCCTCGTCAGTCTTGTCAAACAGAAAAGAGAAAGCATCCAAATAGGCAAGAGCACATATGAAAGAGGAGAGGTGACAACCAATGCCACAGGAAAAAAAAAAAAAAGTTACAACACTATGAAAAATTATATGCCAACAAATTGGGCAATCTGGAAGAAATAAAAAAACATTCCTAGAAAATCACACACTATCAAAACTCAACAGGAAGAAATAGAAAATTTGAACAGGCCCGTGACTAGTGCAGAAATTGAATCAGGTATCAAAAATCTCCCAACAAATAGGAGTGGTGGGCCAGAAGATTTCCCAGGGGGATTCTACCAGCCAGTTAAAAAAACACAGTTAATACCTATTCTTCTCAAACTGTCCCAAAAATAGAAATGGAAGGAGAGCTTCCTGATTCATTGTATGAAGCCAACATTACCTTGATTCCCAAACCAGGCAAAGATCCCACTAAGAAGGAATTACAGGCCAATATCCCTGATGAAACTAGTTGCAAAAATTCTCAACAAGATTCTAGCAAACTGGAGCCAACAACACATTAACAGAATTACTCACCAAGATCAGTGGGATTTATTCCTGGGCTGCAGGGCTGGTTCAATATATGCAAATCAGTGTGATACACCACATTAATAAAAGAAAGGATAAGACCATATGATCCTCACCGTACATCCAGGAAAAGCCTTTGACAAAATACAGCATTCATTCTTGATAAAAACTGCCAAAAAAAAAAAAATAGACACAGAATAGACACATAACATACCTCAACATCATAAAGACCATATATGATGGGCCCACAGTATGATCATCCTCAATGGGGAAAAGTTGAAAGCCTTTGCCCTGTTGATCAAGAAATAAGACAAGAATGCCCACTCTGACACTACTATCAGATATTACTATCTGATACAGTATTGGAAGTCTTAGCCTCAGCAATCAGACAACAAAACCTTTAAAAGGACATACAAATTGGCAAGGAAGACATACAAATAGTCTGTCACTATTTGCAGATGATCTGATACCTTACATGGAAAACCCAATGACTCCATGAAAACGTAGCTAGAACTAATACATGAAAATTCAGCAAAATCACAGGATATAAGGTCACCTGATATAAATCAGTTGCATTTTTTTTTATTTAAACATTTTTTTAACATTGGGGTGCCTGGGTGGCTCAGTCAGTTAAGCGTCCGGCTTCAGCTCAGGCCACGATGTCGCACTTTGTGGGTTCGAGCCCCGCGTCGGGCTCTGTGCTGACAGCTCAGAGCCTGGAGCCTGCTTTGGATTCTGTGTCTTCTCCTGTCTCTGCCCCTCCCATGCTCATGCTCTGTCTCTCTCTCTGTCTCTCAATAATAAATAAACATTAAAAAAAATTTTAAAGATTTTTTAACATTTATTTGTTTTGGGGACAGAGAGACAGAGTGTGAGCAGGGGAGGATCAGAGAGAGAGAGGGAGACACAGAATCCAAAGCAGGCTCCAGGCTCCAAGCTGTCAGCACAGAGCCTGACGGGGGCTCGAACTCGCAAACCGTGAGATCATGACCTGAGCCAAAGTCACATGCCCAACTGACCGAGCCTCTCAGGGGCCCCAAATCACTTGCATTTGTGTATACAAATTACACAAAGTAGCAGAAAGAGAAACCAAGGAAGCTATCCAATTTATTAGTACCAAAACCAATAAGACATCTAGGAAAGAACCTAACTAAAGAGGTAAAATTCTGTACTCTAAAACTGTAGAACGTTTATGAAAGAAATTGAAGGGGATACAAAGAAATGGAAAAGCATGTCATGTTCACGGGTTGGAAGAACAAACATTGTTAAAATGTCTACACTACCTCAAGTAATTACACATTTAATGCAATCCCTTACCAGCATTCTTCACAGAACTATATCAAACATTCTTAAAATTTGCATTGAGGCACAAAAACTCTGAATACCCAAAGCAATTCTGAAATAGGAAAAAAAAAAAAAAAAGCTTGAGGAGCATGATTTCAGACATCAAGCTATATCTGAAAGTTGTAGTCTTCAAGACAGAATGGTAATAGTGCAAAAACAGACACATAGATCAATGGAACAGAATAGAGAACCCAGAAATTGACTGACAAATGTATGGCCAAATAATCTTCCAAAAAGCAGGAAACAATATCCAATGGCAGGGGTGGGGGAGGGGGTGCAGGGAAGCAGTTTCTTCAACAAATGATGCTCGGAAAACTGGACAGTGACATGCAGAAGAATAAAACTGGACTATTTCCCTACATGATACACAAAAATAAATTTGAAATGGATCAAAGATCTAAATGTGAGACAGGAAAGCATCAAAATCCTGGAGGAGAGCACAGGCAGTGACCCCTTTGCTCTCTGCTGCAGCATATTCTTATCCCAAAGGATACAATAATACAGATTCAAAGGGGTACATGCACCCCCAAGTTATATCACCAATAGCTAAACTATGGAGCTATTCATCAACAGATGGTCATCAACATCTTCATGTTCATCAACAGATGACTGATTAAAAATGATGTAGTGTACATAGGTAATATGTATACATATACATGCATAGTGAGATTTCTCAGCCATTGAAAATAATGACATGTTTCCATTTGCAATGATGAAGCAATTTTCAATGGATGAAGCTAAAATGTACTACGCTGATATTAAGTTAAGATGAGAGACAGGTAGGGGGATCCTGGGCTTCACACGCAGCTGGATTGAGGTCAGATTATTCAGAACACTCAGAAAATTGATCTGCAGAGTGGCAGAAGGATTTCCACGGTTGGAGGGAGACAGCTTGGCAGAAGCAAGGTGCATGATGTGAGTTGGGGGAAGAAAGTGTTGGAACCATGAGGGGAGGGAATCCCTTCCAAGGAGAGACAAAAGGGAGAGAAAGAGAGAAGGGTTGAGATAGTGCAGCATCAAATAAGCACAAGAGGAAAACTTCTCTGGGCCACCAATTGGGAAGTAAAGGTACTGAGCATCTCTCTTTTGCAAATAGGATATGGAGCTTAAACCCTGAGTTTCTGGACATGCACAACTTTCTCCAGAATGTAGCTGTGGAGAGTTCTCACGGGGAAAAGGGGGTAATGTATGGTGTAGCAATCCCTGGGGCACACTGGGAGAGAACAATCCCCTTTCTGGACTACTTTTGGTGGAGGGTTTATTGCCTCCCCCAGGACAAAAGACCCTGCCAGCGCCAGACAAAGGCCTTTCAACAGGTGGAGAAGTTCTACTCCAGAGGAGGAAAGAAGATCTGCACAGTGCCAGGTCCTTTAAGACACGGCTTTACATCTTAGCAGTGTGTACCAAGGAGAAGTCTCAGGATATTTGGGGCACAAAGCAAGCTGATGGCCCTTGCTCTTCTGCAAGGGCTGCCTGAACAGTGCAGCTGAGATCTCCAGTATGGCCATGAGAGACTGGAGTCATGCCATTTGTCCCAACACCAACACTCTGGGACTCCAGAGAGCAGCATAGCAGCCCCCAGAGTAGAAAAGACCTGCTTACCCCAAACTCCATTCCTCCATGCTTTGCAGCTGCTAATTAACTGGAGTAAGACTGATGCTGTGATTATGCAACCAGCCTCTTTGCAGACCAGCAAACGCACCATTCTCTGGGCACCAACAGATAACTCTTTTTTTCACCTTATTTTTCCTCCTCCTCTTCTTCCTCCTCCTCCTCCTTCTTCCCTCCTCTTCCTCCTCCTCCTCCTCCTCCTCCTCCTCCTATTCCTGCTCCTCCACCTCCTGTTCCTGCTCCTCCACCTCCTATTCCTGCTCCTTCTCCTCCTCCTCCTCCTCCTCCTCCTCCTCCTCCTCCTCCTCCTCCTCCTCCTCCTCCTCCTTCCCTCCTCCTCCCTCCTCCTTCTTTTTTGTTTCTTCCTAGTGGAATCAGTCTCATAGTTTCTGATTTGTTTTTTTTGTCGTTTCATTTTATCTTTATTTTGGATAAATATAGATATTTTGAATAAATAAAGATATTTTATCTTTGTTTTGAATCATGCTTTTCTGTTCGCTTCTTTTTCCTTCTTGTCTCTTGTTTTTTGACCCTCTCTATTCTTTGTGCCTTTGTACCTCCTATTCTTGGCTGCTAATCCTGTTTACCCAAACTCAGATGTGAGCATCCTATGGCTTTGTACTTCTTTGTGCCTTGTTAACTCATTGGTATAAGCCCAGGCTTCTCCACTGTTCCCCCTTATTGTTTTTTGCTTTTGGGTTTTTGGTTTTGTGGGTTTTTTTTGGGGGGGGGGTTCTCTTAGTTTCATGTTTGAAGACAATCCGTCATGATGAGTTCCTTGTCTTTTTTAATTTTTTTGGCTTTTGGATAGCTTGGAGGGTGATTCTGCACAATGGTAAAAGCATTCCACTTCCCAAAGTTACCCAGAATTTGAGATGGGTGCTAGCCTTAAGTGAGAAAGGATTTAGGTCGTGCCACGTTTCCCAGGAATCAGCCCATTTATTTTTAAGCTGATCCTTTGCAAATTGTAGCTTTTGGAACAAAGTCGTATCTAAATCTTTTATATTGTCAGAGAGGTGGGAAGAAAAGATACTGTGAGGATGTGTCTGGACAGCATCCCAAGCTTGGGAGTGATTATAAGGAATTCCAGTCATGCATATATTCTAGTAGCTAGGGTCACAGGGCAGTTTACAGTGGAGGAACAAGGCCTCCTGTCTTGTTCCAATAAATTTCACTGCAGCCTCAAGAGCTTCCAGGTGGGCCAGAAGTTGTCTATCAATGGAAGTATGGCTTATAAATGCTTTGGTAGCATTGACCATGAATTTATTAAGGACATGGGCTGTCTGGATAGTATGATGCAGGGTGACTCCAGCTGTAGTGCAGAGGTGATAATGCCTACTGCTGCTAGGATGCCCATGATTAACAGGCCAACAAACCTTTTTTGCCTTACGGCAGAGTGCCAGTGTCGAATAAGCTTGGAAGGCATGCCTAGTCCTGAAGGATGCATATAGGGTTCAGAGCTATTAACAGGAACCCAGGCTGAGATGCACTAAGTACTCCTAAGAAGGAGGTGTTTAATTGGATGATGTTATCTTTACTTATGCAGGACATAAACCAGCCCTGAGAGGTAGAGATATTATCAGTATTTCCTAGTTGTTGGATCTGCAAAGGGGAGGTAGCAAAGAGAACGTAGGGAAAAGGGACACAAATAGTTGTCCACGCAAATTGGTCATTGTGCAGAGAGGCCCAAGTTAGGTTGCCATGTCGCTTTACATAAATTTCACCATTGGTTAATAGTACGAGTGAAGAAGGGAAGGCCTAGTTTCCAAAGATTAACAGGCCAAGGTCCTTTTAATTTCCCTTTATGTGCAGAAATTATAGGGCCGGACAAGTCTCCATCTTTTCAAAAAATATTCTCCTACTAGGCTGGCCAAAGGATGTGGTGTTATTAGAATATTTTGTTTCAAGATGTCCTCTAGGACCCCTGTCAACAATAGCCCAGGTACCCCAGTGAAGATTATGCTCAGTCTCTCCATAACAGGTTGTCCAAGGAATATTATTCCAGGGGTGGTCTGAATACTTGAGACTAGAGCAAGCTATAACATTAGGAGTGCGAGATATGCTTGTTTTTTTTGAGGTATATCAAAGCTTGTGACCGAGAAAAAGGTAAAGTCGTCTGGCCTGGTAGAAATTTGGGGTTGTACATGTAAAAGCCAGTTGATTTTTAGTCTAAGGCAAGCAGGTAAGTTGCTAAGTTTAGTAACACGCATAGGAGGTGCTGGAGGAAGTCACCGTGAAGGTCTTGGCATATAAAGCCAACGCTCTTGTTCTATTTGGAAGGGCAGGTTAAGATTGGCTCCATCTATGAACTCTGTCGTCATTGCTAATAAGAATAGCCCAGTCTAGGAGTGTTAGGCTATCAAATATAGGTGGCTTAAGGAGATGAGCCCCAACCTGAATAGTGAACTTGGCCTGGACAAAAGAGGGCAAGGAGAAGAATCAGGCTTACACACACTGAATTTTCGTTAAAGACAGAAATCATGGCCATCAGAGGTGAATTAGGGGTATACGCAACATCATTGTTTTGTAAGAGGATGCCGGCCTGGTTAGGCGGCATTTAAGTGTTCCTCATGTTATGTCAGGGGCAAGGACTTACGTTTTGTGGAGTGGCTTCAGGATGAGGAGTTCACGAAGAGGCTTCTTCCATATTGCAAAAGGGGCCGGTGGCCGCTCACTCAGAGGCATTCTCTGGATGTCCTGGTTGGTTGGAAGATATCCCGGGGATCTCCGTGATGCCATGGTAAGGCTTTACCAAACAAGAAGGAATCCACAAATGTCCAGAATCTGAAAGAACACAAGTGTACCCTCAACCCCAGGTGAGAAGTTTAGTGGGCCCAGTCCGTGTGGGCCCCCCTTCAGCGGTTTTGCGTAGCACCGTAAGGTGAGAGGGTTTATCTTATTTTGAAGAATGTCACTCAGCTGCATTAGTCCTTGAGGATTAAGACTTAAAAAGTTAAGAGTCATCATAGCAAGAAGGAGCTGAGGTTGTAATGCAGACAGCCAGGGGTATCTCCCCCTTTTTGTTTTGGTTTTGGTTTTGGTTTTTGTTAACACGTGTTTGAGCTTATTACGTGCTCATTTTATAATTGCTTGGCCTTGTGGACTATAAGAAATGGGTAACTCCAACCAAGGCTTAGGTAAAACAACATAAAAGGGTGTGTTGTCCTGTTGTTTTACTCTTTTTGTTAAAATTATATTTATTTTGTATTTATTTATGTGTTTATTTACCTATTCACTCATTTATTTATTACCATTAGCAGTAGTGTTTTTGTTTTTTGTTTTGTTTTTGTTTTGTTTTGTTCTGTTTTTGTTTGTTTTTGTGGTTGTCGTGGGATGCACTAATTGTGTTTTGGTTCAGCAATAACTTGCATATTGATCATTGGCCATTGAGGGAGGGGGCGAAAGGGCCAAAATCAAGGTCTATTTCCCTGCCTTTCTCAACAATGCCCACATAAATATGTTTTAGCCACGCGGATATCCATTTCTGCCATACAGTGGGCTAAGTTTAGGAAAATGGCTCCCATGAACCTTAGTAAAAGCCCTTCATAGATATTCCATCCCTCACATGGCAGAGGCATCCATTCCCCTGCTGAACAGGAACAACACAAACGTGGAGGATTTGGAGGCTGGCAGCAAGAGTATTGTTATCATTTTCCCAGCCTTTGGATCCAAGGAGGAGAAACAGTGTACTTTAAAAATCTATTTATTTTAACCTTAGTGCATCATGACCACACATAAAATTTTTTTAAGATTTTTTTCCCCCACGAACCTTCTACCACTCTTCTTTGCATTTAGATTTTGTCACAAGCCATTTTCCTCCAAATAACCCGTCTTGTTTATTATTTTTCTATCCTTTCCCCTATGTTCATATGTTTTGTTTCTTAAATTCCACATATGACTGAAAAGCATATGATACTTAGGTGATTGACTTATTTTGTTTAGCATAAGACACTCTGGTTCCACCCACCTTGTTGCAAATGGCAAGATTTCACTTTTTTTTGATCATGCCTGTGTATACACCGCATCTTTATCCATTCACCAGTCGATGGACACTTGGGCTTGGCCCATAATTTGGCTATTGTTGATAATGCTGCTATACACTTTGGGGTGCATGTGACCCTCTGAATCAGCATTTTTGTATCCTTTACATAAATACCTAGTAGGGCAATTGTGAGGTTGTAACGTAGTTCTGTTTTTAATTTTTTGAGGAACCCCATACTGCTTTCCAGGGTGTCTTCCGACCATTCCTTAACTGGGTTATTTGTTCTTTGGGTGTTGAGTTCAATAACTTCTTTAAATATTTTGGACAGTAACCTTTCATCCAGCATGTCATTTGCAAATATCATCTCCCATTCCAATGTCTGCCTTTTAGTTTTGCTGATTGTTTTCTTTGCTGTGCATAAGATTTCATCCTGATGAAGTCCCAGTAGTTCATTTTTGCTTTTGTTTCCCTTGACTCTGGTGGCATACCTAGTAAGAAGTTCCTACAGCCAAGGTCAAAGAGATTGCTGCCTGTGTTGTCTGCTAAAATTTTGAGAGTTTCCCGGCTTACGTTTAGGTCTTTCATCGGTTTTGAATTTACCTTTGTGTCGGTGTAAGGAAGTGGTCCGGTTTCCTTGTTCTTCTTCATGTTGCTGTCCCATTTTCCCAACACCGTTTGTTGAAGAGGCTCTTTTGTCCACTGGATATTCATTCCTGCTGTGTCAATGATTACTTGACCTTATAGTTGTGAGTACATTTCTGGGTTTTCTATTCTGTTCCATTGACCTGTGTGTTTTTGTGCCAATACCATACTGTCTTGACAACCACAGCTTTGTAATATCGCTTAAAATCTGGAATGGCATTGCCTGCAGTTTTGTTTTGTTTTGTTTTTCTTTTTCAGGATTTCTTGGCTATTCAGGGTCTTTTGTGGCTCCATACAAATTTTAGGATTGTTTGTTCTGGCTCTGAGAAAAAAGTTGGCAGTATTTTGATGGGGATCGTATTAAATGTGTAGATTGCTTCGGGTAGTATAGATATTTTAACAATATTCGTTCTCCCAGTCCGTGACCATGGAAGGTCTTTCCATTTCTTTGTGTCACCTTCAATTTCTTTTGGAAGTCTTCTATAGTTTTCAGAGTACATATCATTTATTAGGTTTTTTCCTGCCACGTTTTTAATTGTTTTGGTGCCATTGCAAATGGGATAGACTCCTTGATTCATTTTTCTGCCGTTTTGTTACTGGTGTACAGAAGTGCAACAGATTTCTGTACATTGTCTTTATATCCTGACACTTTACTAAATGCATGTATCAGTTCTAGCAAATTTTGGGCGAAGTCTTTTGGGTGTTCTCCATAGAGAACATCATAGAGCATCATGTCATCTGCAAATAGTGACAGTTTTACCTCTTCCTTGCTGTTTCAGATGCTTTTGACTTCTTTTTGTTGTCTGATTCCTTTAGCTAGGACTTCCAGTTACTATCTTAAATAGCAATGGTGAGAGAGGACATCCTTGTCTTACTCCCGAGCAGGGAAAAGGCTCTCCGTGTTTCTCCATTGATGATGATATTAGCTGAGGGTCTTTGCTGAATGGTCTTTATGATGTTGAGGAGTGTTCCATCAATCCCTGCCTTGTTGAGCATTTTATCAACAAAGGATGCTGTATCTTGTCAAATGCTTTTTCCTGCATCTATTGAGAGGAGCACGTGGTTCTTATCTTTGCCTTTGTTGGTATGGTGTGTCACATTGAATGATGGGCAAATATTGAACCCGACCTGCAGCCCAGGAATAAATCCCACTTGATCATGGTGAATCATTCTTTAATGTACTGTTTGTTGGCTTTGATTTGCTAGTATCTTGTTGAGAAGTTTTGCATGTTCATCGGGGATATTGGCTGGTATACGGTTTTTGGTTTTGGAATCAAGGTAATGCTGACCTCGTTGAAGGACTTTGGAAGCTTTCCTTACATTTCTTGTTTTTTGTTTGTTGTTGTTGTTTTTTTTTTCTTTTTTGTTCCGGAATTGTTTGAGAATGAGCAGTATTAACTCTTCTTTAAATGTCTGGTACAATTCCTTGGGAATCCATCTTTTGGCCCTGAGTTTTTGTTTGCTAGGGGATTTTTTTTTTTAATGGCTATTTCCATTTCCTTGCTGGTTATGGATCTGTTCATATTTCTATTTCTTTCTTTTCCAAGTTTGGTGGTGTGTGTGTGTTTCTATGAATTCCTTAATTTCTTCCAAATTACCATCATTATTGGCATATACTTTCTCATAATATTGCCTGATAATTATATATCTGCAGTATGGGATGTGATGTCTCTGCTTTCATTTTTGATTTTATTTATTTGGGTCCTTTCTCTTTTTTTTTGGTAAGTCTGGCTAGGGGTTATCAATTTTATTTATGCTTTCAAAGAACCAGCTCTTGGTATGGTTGGTCTGTTCTACTGGTATTTGTTGTTGTTGTTGTTATATAGTGTATTTCTTCTCTAGTCTCTATTATTTCCCATCTTCTGCTAATTCTAGGCTTTATTAGTTGTTCCTTTCTCGGCTCCTTTACGTGTAAGGTTAGCTTGTGATTTAGGGAAATTTCTTACTGATTGAGTTAGGCCTGTATTGGAATATACTTCCCTCTTAAGACTGCCTTCACTGCTTCCCAAAGGGTTTGAACTGTCTTGGTTTCATTTTCACTGACTTTCATGTAGTTTTTTTTTCCTTCTTCTTCTTTCATTTTCTGATTAACTCATTCATTCTTTATTACGATGCGATTTAACCTCCACGTGTCTGAGGGCTTTCCAATTTTTTTCTTGTGGTTGGCTTCACATTTCATAGTGTTGTCATCTGAAAATATGCATGGTATGATGTCGATCTTTTGGCACTTGTTGAGGGCTGATTTGTGACTCAGTATGTAATCTATTCTGTAGAATGGTCCATGAGCACTTGAAAAGAGCATGTGTTCTGCTGCTTTGGGATGGAATGTTCTGAATGTACCAGTTCAGTCCATTTGGTTCAGTGTGTCATTCGAAGCCATTGTTTCCTGGTTTATTTTCTGCTTAGATGACCTGTCCATTGCTACTCGTTAGGTGTGAAAGTTCTCTACCCTAGGACGCCTAGGTGACTCAGTCAGTTGAGGGTCTGACTCTTGATTTGGGCTCAGGTCATGATCCCAGGGTGTGGGCTCAAGCCCCATATTGGGCTCCACGCAGAGGATAGAACAAGTGTAGGATTTTCTCCTCTCTCTCTCTCTCTCTCTCTCTCTCTCTCTCTCTCTCTCTCTCTCTCTCCTCTCTCCTTCTCTGTCCCTGTGCCCCTCTCCCCCACTCACACATGCTCCCTCTCTCTGGAAAAAAATCTTAATATTTTTTTAAATTAAAAATGACTCTTACTGTTATCGTATTATTATCAATAGGTTTCTTTATGCTGGTTATTAATTGATTTATGTTTTTGGATGCTCACGTGGGGGCATAAATATTCTCAACTGTTAGAACTCCCTGTTGGGTAGACCTCTTAATTATCATATAGTGCCCTTCTTCATCTCTTGTTATGGTCTCTGGTGTAAAATCTAGTTTGACTGATATAAGTATGGCTAGTCCAGCTTTCTTTCGGCATCCATTAGCATAATAGATGCTTCTCCGTCTCCTCACTTTCAGTCTACAGGTGTCTTTAGGTATAAAATGGATCTCCTGTAGGCAGCATATAGATGGATGTTGTTGCTGTTGCTGTTGTTGTTGTTTGAACCCATGCTGTTCTTGTTGTTGTTGATACCCTATCTTTTGATTGGAGGATTTAGTCCATTTTCATTCAGGATAATTATTGAAAGATATGAGTTTAGTGCCATGTGTCACCTGTAAATTTGGTGTTTTTGGTGATGTTATCTTTTCTTTCCAGTCTGTTGCTTTTTGTCTTAACCGCACCCCTCCCCCACTCAAAGAGTCCCCCTTAATATTTCCTGCAGGGCTTGTTGAGTGGTCAGAAACTGCTTTAGTTTTTGTCTGTGAAGTGTTATCTCTGTTTCAATTCTAGAGCAACGACTTGCTGCATAAAGTATTCTTGGCTGCACCCCCCCACCCCCCCTCCCCCCCCCCACACATTCAGCGCATTGAATATTTCCTGTCAATGTCTCCTGGCTTGTCAAGTTTCTCTGGACAGATCTGCTGTGAGCTGATCTGCCTTTCCCCGTAAGTGTAAGACTTTTACTCCCTTGCTTCTTCAGGATTTTTTCCTATTTGTGTATTGTGTGAATTTGACTTTGATAGGCCTTCACAATGGCCCACTTTTGTTGAATTTGATGGGATTTCTCTGCGTTGCTTGGATGTTGATGTCTGTGTGCTTCCCCGGATTAGGGAAGTTTTCAGCTATAATTTGCTCTAATAAAACTTCTGTCCCATTTTCTCTGTCTTCATCTTCTGGGATTCCTTGTGGTAGAAATGTTATTTCATTTTAATATGTCACCGAGTTCCCTAAGTCTACCTCCATGATTCATTACCTCCGTTTCCCTCTTCTTTTTACTTCATTTCCTCCATAATTTTATCTTCTAGATCACTAATTCGTTCCTCTACTTCACCCATCCCACTGTTATAGCACCCAATCAGGTTTGCATCTCAGTTATGGCATTTTAAATTTCAGCCTGTCTAGATTTCAGCTCTTTTATCTCAGCAGTAAAGAATTTTTTAGAGTCTTCAATGCTTTTTGAAAGCCCAGCTAGAATTCTTATAATTGATGTTTTAGATTCTAGTTGAGACATCTTACTTCTACTTGTATAGATTAAGTCCCTGGCCATTACTTCTACTTCCTGTTCTTTCTTTTGGGATGCATTTCTCTGTCTTGTCACTTTGGAGGGGAAAAGTAACAATTAAATTTAAATTTAAAAAATTTAAAAATAATGTTAAAGGAAGCTGGAACTTAGGTGTGTTTTGGTCCCCTTGGTAAGAGAAGCTTGAAAGAAAAAAGAAAAGAAATGAATTAAAAATAAAATAAATAAATGTTTGCTCTTTTCGTATCCTTGAAGAGAAAAACAAAAACAGAAAAAGAAAGCAAACAAATAAAAACCCAAAGTAAGCTAGGTCTTGTTTCCTTCCCTTAGAGATGAACCTTTGCAGCTCTCTATGATGAGTAGACTTAGTGCATGGAAGGGGTTTGTGTGGTCTTCTGGGGGGAGGGGCCTGCAGCTCTGATTCTCAGGTGGATTCTCTGCCCTATAGAGATGTGCCTGGAAGGTACAGGAGGTGGGGCTTGGTGGGATGCCTCTATTCTCCACTTGGTGCCACTGTTTAGCTCACTAAGATTAATCAAGGCTGGTGGGCTAGGGCCGAAAGTGGCTTCGCCCTGCTCTCCAGTCCCCAGAGCTGGATTTTCAGGTGGTCCCAGACACAGAAACAATCTCTCCTCCTGTGTTCCCCACTTCTGTTAGCTCCCTACTTTCATCTTGTCTGTGTCTGACAAGTCTCTCTGCCAGGTGGTGCTGCCCTCCAAGGCTGTGCTTTATTTCAGGCACAGCTGTGTGTCAAAACCACAGCACTTCAGAGACCCTCATTGCTCAGACCCGTGCTTATCCTTTGAGGGAGGGTCTTGCTGCACTATGGCTGGTGCTGGCTTGTCCCAGGAAGCAGTTGCACCACCACATAGTGGTAGCAGCTCAGAGTTTATGGTAAATCTCAACACATAGCTGCACCGAGGTTTGCTGTCGTCAGCCAGAGTCTTTCTTCCTATAAACCAGCGAATGTGGCAGCTCTGTGGTACTTGCTGGGTCTTTTGCCCCCGGAGAGGCCTTATCACCTGTACCAGTTGCTCTCTAAGCAGGGGACCTTCTTCTCCCAGTGTGACCCAGGGGATCCTCACACCATGCTACTCTTTTTTTCTTCAGTCTTAACTCACCTCTTTGTGATCAGGGACCCCTCCCCACGACAGCCTCAGTGGCTCTTTTCTCGCACAAGCCAAGTCCCCACAGTTCCCACCTTCTACGGGTCATTGTTCCTCTTTTCAGACAGGCAGCTTTATTCTCTAGGACTTCTGATCAATTGTTTTTGTGTCCAAAGTGATTTCATATTTATCTAGCTGTTCAGGGGAGGAGGCAAGCTTAGGGTCGCCTTACTTCTCTGCCATCTTAACCCTCATAGTTCATTTATATTAAAAGTAATTATTGAAGGATATGGATTTGCTAATGACAACTTAAACTTGACTCATCAACAGTCACCTTAATCTCCTCAAGCTTTTAATGAATGCAAATTACATTTTTTGGGGGGTAATTTGCGTAGGGCATTACAGTGTAGCTTACCTCCTGAATGATATATATGGAAATCTACTTCGTGTCTAAATATGGGAACCGAAATATATGAGGACTATGAGACTCAAAATTTACTGTTCCCAAGAACGCAAGAGATCTATGATATGTCCCATTAACCACCCTTTCCCATATATGTTTATCTTCATTTAGCAAAATGTGTTACTCATTTACTTCCCACTAACTTTTTGCTCATATTCCACAAGGAGCAAATTCTTTCTTACCTTTACTTTCCTCAAGAACTATATTATATTCAGAGAGCATGACATGGATGAAATGGATAATGGCTTGGAAGCCAAAAAGCCCAGTCTTTGAATATACAGTTTAAGCATTTCTGTGTGGCTGTGGGAGGTCCATCTTTGTTTTCTTATCTGTAAACTGGAATGTATAATACCTATCTTTCAAAGGGTTAAGAAAATGAGACATAGTGAATATAATTTGTGGCCCCCGGAAGAACTCTTATAGTAACGGGTGAATGGGAGCATTTTAGAAAATACATGCTATGCTAGAGTTTATTTACTGTCCTTACTGTCCTAAGAAATGACCACAGACATGGTGGATTAAAAACATGCATATAGTATGTAGCTACTCTAGAGGTCAGAAGTCCAAAATGGGTTAGCAGTTCCTGCTGGAGGCTCGAGGAGGAGAATCTGTGTTCTTTCTAGGTTCTAGAGGATGCTGCCCACATCCTTACTTTATCACTCCTTCCTCCGTCTTTAAAGTGAGCTACATAACATCTTTATAATCTCTTTCTCTTTTCTGCTTCTATCACCTAATCTCCTTCTCTGCTTCCTTCTATCCTGTCTGCTTCCCTCTTATAGTGTTCCTTTTGATTACACTGAACCCTCCTAGACAATTCAAATAGTCTCCTTATCTCAATATCCTACACAATCACAGGTGCAAATTCCCTTTTGACATGGATGGTAACATATTGACAGGTTTCAGAGATTAGAATACGGGCACCACTGGAGCACCATTAAGTCTATATGCTATACTTTGGAAGATAAAATTGATATTGATGTGGACTAGTATGTTATAAATTTAAGATGTCAATTGTAATATCCAGGGAACCCCTAAAAATAATATATAGAAAGGCAAATGAGAAAGGAGTTAAAATGCTACACAATTTTAATTAAGAAAATAAGAAATAATTAACTAAGAAAAAGCAAATCTCAAAGATGGTAGTAATTAAAGAAGTAAAAGACAAGAGAAATAGAAGATATAGAAAACAAATGGCAAAATGGTGGATGTAAGTCATTGCTTAAGTGTAAATGGATTAAACTCTCAAACAAAATGCATAGATTGTCTAAATAAAACAAACAAAAAAAAAACAAGCCAGGTTTCATGTATATTCTACCTGTAACAGACCCACTGTGTGTTGGGGGAGTTTTGTTTATTTTTATTTGAACATACTTGGCACAAAATGTGTGTGAAATGTCAACTTCAGGCATACAACATGGGGATCAAACTTCTCTATACAGTATGGCACACTCACCACAAGTGTTGCTTCTATCTGTCACCATACAATGCCATTTTAATAATATTGAATAATATTCCCTATGTTATGCCTTTATCCCCATGACCTCTTCATTGCATACCGGAAGCCTGTCACTCCTACTCTCCTTCAAACATTTTACCACCTCTAGATCTAAGGACACACATAGATTGCGAGGAAGGATGGGGGGAAAAGGGCATTTCATGCAAATAGTAACCAGGAGAGAGAGGGATAGGGGTTGGGCATGAAAATCCAAACAAATTAGTTTCTAAGTGAAAACAAAACAAAACACCATCTGTAGATACACACATTCACAACTGCACACAGAGCATTCTCCAGGTTAGATAGGAGATAGAGGACTTGAGCATCATCCATCAATTGGAATTTGACCGGTAGATCAAATAAGTTGCTGCTTAATATCTTTTTCTCCCAGGTTTACTGAGACGTAGATCACAAATTACACTGAAATGTGTTTAAAATGTACAATGTGATGATTTCATTTATGTATACTTTGTGAAATAGCCACAGCAAGGATAATTAATGTATCTATCACCCCGCATAATTACCTTTTGTGTGTGTGTGTGTGTGTGTGTGTGTGTGTGTGTGTGTGTGTGGTGAGACTACTTTATGTCTACTCTCTCAGCAAGTTTTAAGTAGAAAATAAACTTTTATTAACTGTAGTTACTGTGCTGTACATCAGATTCCCAGAACTTACTAAAATTGTAACTGAAGGCTTGTATCTTTTCACAAGCAATCCTCTATCTTCCCCACTACTTGGATGCTGGTAACTAGTCTTCTAATCTCTCTGAGTTTGAGTTTTTGTTTGTTTGCTTGTTTTTGTTTTAGATTCAACAATGTGGTGATTTCGTATACTATTTGTCTTTTCAGTATGACTTATTTCACTTAACATAGTGTCCTCCAGGCTTATTCATTACATTGCAAATGGCAAAATGTCTTTCTATCTCATGGTTTAATAATGTTATCATTGTGCATATACAAGTCCTCTTCAACTTATGATGGGGTTATGTCCTGATAAACTTATCATAAGGTGACAATATGGTAAGTTAAAAATGTATTTAACGCACCTACTACAGAACATCACAGCTTAGCCTAGCATACTTTAAATGTGTTCAGAACACCGAAACATTCCTATACTCAGGCAAAATAAAATACTGCAAAGCCTATTTTATGGTAAAGTGCTGTTTGGCTGTCCCTATAACTTCTTGAATACTCTACTGGATGTGAAAAACAGAATGGATACATGGGTAAAGAATGGTTACTGATATATCATTCATTGACCCTCAGCATCTCAGGTTTGACTGGGAGCTGTGGCTCACTGCTGTTGCCCAGAATCACCAGAGTATTGTATGCATATTACTGGCCCAGGAAAAGACCAAACTTCACAATTTCAGGTACGGTTTCAAGTGAACAGTATCACCTTCACACCATCATAAGGCCAAAAAATCATGAGTCAAACTATCATAAGTTGGGGACCAAGTGCACACCATGTCTTCTTTATCCCATGTCTGAAGACAGACTATCTGGTTGTTTTTATGTCTTGACTATGACAGCTAACGCTGCAGTGAGCATGGAGGTGCAAATATTCTTTGGGATAGTGATTTCCTTTCTTCAAGCATATATTAGGAGTGGCATTGCTTAATGATATGGTGGTTCTATATTTAAGTTTTTGAGGAAGCTCCATAATGTTTTCTGTGCTGACTGTACCAGTTTATATTCACACCAACAATACACAAGAGTACCCTTTTTCTTCACATCCTCAGCAAACTTTTCTTTTGTCCTTTTGATTAACACTATCCTAACATGTGTGGGGTGACATCTCTTTGTGGGGTTGACTTGTATTTCTTGGATGGTTAATGATCTTGAGCATCTTGTCATCTACTTGTTGATCATCTGTTCTTTTTTAAAATTGAAAGTACTTGACATATAACCTTGGCTACATTTAAAGTGTTAATTTGATGCATTTACATATAGTAATAAGATTTCCTGTGTAACAATAGTTAGAACCTCTATCGTGTCACAAAATTGTCTTTCTTTGGTGGTGGTTCTAATATTAGCAAGCTGATGCTGTAATACTATATTGTTTATGTTCATATACTGTGCACCAAATCTGTACACCTTATTTACCGTCCATGATAAGTTTGTAATGAGCAGTAAATAACAACAACATCTGCCCTATTCTCCCATTCTCCAACCCTCTGGTAACCACAGTTTGTCACTTTCTCTTTCTCTCTCTCTCTCTCTCTCTCTCTCTCTCTCTCTCTCTCTCTCCTGCATGGTTTTTGGATTTCCCATCTAAATAATATACACGCGTTTGTAGGTCAGATTTATCTCACTCATCATAATGGCTCAAGGTCCTTCCTTGTAGTTGCAAATGGCAGGATGTCCTTCCTTCTCATGGATGAATAATATTCAGCTATATATGTAAATATATTATATATACACACATATACATATACATGTATATATACACACTATATATTTACCACATCGTAGATGTGTGTGTGTGTATATGTGTGTACATACATATATATGTATATATATAAATACACTTAGTGTGTCTGTCTATATATAGACACACATACATAAACACATTAAGTGTGTGTATGTATGTACACACACACACATGCACACACCTACACACACACACACACACACACGCACGCACGCACGCACTTAATGTGTTCATCAAGATTCCTCAACATTGTCTGTTGAAGAGACAATCATTTTAGCATTGGGTGTTCTTGTTGAATCTTGACCCCGGGGTCTCTCTTCTGAACCACTGCTCTGTGTGTCTATTTTTATGCCTGCATCATACTTCTTGACTACTAGAGTTTGATACGATAGTTTGAAATCACAATATGTGAAATCTCTGGTTTCAAAAGTTCTTTTTCCTTAGGATTGCTTTGGCTATTTGGGGTCTTTTGTGGTCCATACACGTTTGGGGATTACTTTTTCTATTGTTGACAAACGTCATTGGCATTTTCATGGGGATTATGTCATCTCCCTACCTATTTTAGTATGGACATTTTAACGACGTTAATTTTCCTAATTAATGAACATGGGATGTCTTTCCATTCTTTTGTCTTTGATTTCTCTCAACAGACTTTTGTAGTTTTTCTTCCACAGATCTTTCACTTCTTTGGTTAAACTCATTCCTAGGAATGGCATTATTTTTGAGAATGCAATAGTTTTCTTTATGTCTCTTGCAGATGCTTTCTCATTAGTGTATAGAAATACAACTGGGCTCTGTTTGTTGACTTTGCATTTTGAAATGTACTGAAATGTTTTATTAGTTCCAACAGTGTTTTGCCTGAGTCTTTGGAATTTTCTATACACAAAATTATGTCATCTGCAAATAGTGGCCATTTTACTTCTTCCTTTCTGAATTGCATGTCTTTTATTTCTTTGTCCTGACTAATTGCTCTAGTACTGGACTTCCAGTATTCTATTTAATGAGTAGTGAGTGTGGGCAACCTTCTCTTGTTCCTGATCTTAGAGGAAAGCGCTCTATTTTTCTCCGTTAAGTAGATGTTACCTGTAAGATTGTCACATATGAACTGTATTGTGTTGAGTTATGTTCCTTTTATACCTACACTCCTTGAGGTTTTTACCACAAATGCATATTGCGTTTTGTCGAATGCCTTTTCTGCATCTATTGAGATAACCATGTGGTTTTTATCTTTAGTTTTGTTAATATGGTGTATTGTATTTATTGGCTTGGGTATGTTGGTTGAATCCCAGGGATAAGTCACATTTGGTCATGGTGTATAATCTTTTTAATATGTTGTTGATTCATTTGCTGACATTTTGTTGATAATTTATATATATGGGGACATATGATACTGCTCAAGAATTTTTTTCTTTGCTTGTTTTTTGTTTTTTGGTTTTTTTTCTCCTCATGGTGTCCACTCCTGCATTTGTTACCAGGTTATTCTGGCTTCATAGAGTGAGACTGAAAGTGTTTCCTCCACCTCAATTTTTTTTGGAAGAGTACAGAAGGGCTGGTGCTAATTTTTCTTTAATTTTTTTTAACGTTTATTTATTTGTGAGACAGAGAGAGACAGAGCATGAACGGGGGAGGGTCAGAGAGAGAGGGAGACACAGAATCCGAAACAGGCTCCAGGCTCTGAGCCGTCAGCACAGAGCCCCACGCGGGGCTCAAACTCACGGACCACGAGATCATGACCGGAGCCGAAGTCGGACGCTTAACCGACTGAGCCACCCAGGTGCCCCAATTTTGCTTTAAATTCACCAAAAAGGTCATTCGTTCCTGGAGCTTTCTGTGTTGGGAACTTTTTGATTACTGATTCAATTCCTTACTTATGATTGTTCTTTTTCCTTCCTGTCTCAGAATTAGTATATTTTTGTTCCTAAAAATTTATTCATTTCTTCTGGTTACCTAATTAGTTGGCATATAACTATTCATAGTAGTCTCATGATACTGTTTCTGTAGTATCCATTGTAAAATATTCTCTTTTGTTACCAATTTTATTTATTTGAATCTTCTCCTTTTTTCATTGCTTAGGTAAGCATTTATCAATTTTACATTTTCGAAGAACCAGCTATTAGCTTCCTCCATACTTTGTACCAATTTTGTCATCTCTATTATGTATTTCCAGTCGGATCTTATTATTCCCTATATTCTGCTAATTTGGGCTTAATTTGCTCTTTTTTTTCTAGTGCCCTGAGCATAAAATGAGGTTGTTTATTTGACATCTTCTTAATTCCTCAGTGTATATGCATTTGCCAGCATAAAATTTTCTCTCAGGACCCCTTCTGCTGCCTCCATAACTTTTAAGGTGTTGCATTTCCATTTTTACTTTTTTAGAGATAATTTTAAAAATTTTCCTTTGGATGTGTTCTTTGTTCAGTTGTGTGTTGTTTCTTTCCTCATACTTGTACATTTTCTAAATTCCCTCTCACTGTTGATTTCTAGTTTCATACCATTATCATCAGGTTCTTTTCCTTTTCCCCTTCCCTTCCCTTCCCTTCCCTTCCCTTCCCTTCCCTTCCCTTCCCTTCCCTTCCCTTCCCTTCCCTTCCTTTCCCTTCTTTCTCCCTTCCTTCCTTCCTTCCTGCCTGCCTGCCTGCCTGCCTGCCTGCCTTCCCTCCCCATCCCTCCCTCTCTTCCCCTCCCTCCCTCCCTCCCTCCCTCCCTCCCTCCCTCCCTCCCTCCCTTCATTCCTTTTCTTTCTTTCGTCTCATTTTGATTCAATTTGTTTTGTGTCCTAACATATGATCTATCCTGGAGAATGTTCTGTATGCACTTGAGGAGAATATGTATTCTGTCGCTGTTTTAGGAGGGAATGGTCCATAAATGCCTGTTAAGTCCCTTTGTTCTAATGGTTCAAGTGTGGTGTTTCCTTGATTTTTTTCTTTTGGTGAGCTATCCATTACTGAAAGTGGGATACTAAAGTCTCCATTGTTATTGGTAGTATTTGCTTCATATATTTAGAGACTTTGGTGTTGAGTGTGTGTATATTTATGATTGTTATATCTACCTATTGTGTTGACTTTTTTATCAGTACATAATTACCTTCTCTCCCTCTTGTTGCTGGCTTGATGTCTATATTATCTGATAAAGTATGACTATTTGCTTTTTCTCTTGATTTCCACTATATACAGCATAGATTTGAGTCTTTGTTTTTTATCCATTCAGCCGGTCTGTGCCTTTTGACCTGTAAATTCAATCCATTGACATTTAGAGTAATTATGGGTAGGTAAGGACTTTACTATCCCATCTTATTGTTTGTCTGTTGCTTACTTTGTGTCTCCATTGATTCCTTTTCCCTGTCTACCTTTGTAAATTGGTGGTGGCTTTTCCTGGTTAATTTGCTCATATCCTCCCTCCCTCACCCCACCGGCCCTTTTAATGCTTTGTGACTCTATTCTAGATTTTTGCTTTGTGGTTACCAACTGGCTCATATAAAACATCTCATAGATAAAATATCTATTTTATGCCAAAGGAAGTTCTGCTTGTTTACCTATAAAAGTCCCTCCCTTTGACTCTTCCCCTTACATATTTTAGCTACCAAAATTTACTTTTGTGTGCAGTGAAATTTGTTAGGAAATTTTAGCAGATATAGTCATTTTCGATGCTCGTTCCTTTAACCTTTAAATTGTAATTAAGTGATTAACCATGCCATTCTAATATCGAGTTAGTTTCTGATTCTGAGTGTCTCTTTTTTACCTTTGCCAGGGTGTACTTTCATGTACTTTTGACTTGTTATTTAGTGTCCTTTTATTTCTGTTTGAATAACTTCTTTTTTTTTTTTTATCATGTCTTCCAACACATGTCTAGTAGTGGTGACTTCCTTCAGCTTTGTTTGTCTTGGAAGCCTGTATTTCACCTTCTCCTAGACAGGGTACCATTGCCAAATGCCAGGGTACTATTCTTGGCTGCTAAGTGTTATCCTTCAACATTTTGAATATTTCATTCCATTTTTTTCCTGGCCTATTGAGTTTCTGCTGAGAAATTTGCTGATAGTTTAAGGGGGTTCTATGTAGGTTCCTTTCTTTCTCCACTGTCTGACTTTATGATTCTGTCTTTATATTGGTTTTTGACAATTTCATTACGTATCCTGGAGTTTTTTCTGTCTGTTGGGTTATATGGCACTATATTAATTTCATGGACTTGCATGTCTAATTCCTTTAGCAGGTTTAGGAGTTCCCAGCTATTATTTCTTTAAGTAAAATTTCTGCCTCTTTATCTATCTCTTCTCCTTAGTGTTCCCATTATTCTTATAGCTCCCTCTCTGACCAAATCTGAGAGCTCTCTTAGCTTTTCTTCAATATTAAAAAAAAAAAAAAATTCGTTCCCTCTCTTTTGCTAACTGAACTATTTCTAAATTCGTATCCTCCAATCCTCCAAGACAGTTAACTTAAATCTTTCTTTCTTCTGAGTTGCTCTGTGACCTCTGCCCTCTAATGCACTGCTTCACCTCATCATTAAATTCCCTAGTTTCAGAATGTCTGCATGATTCTTTTTTTTTCTTTTTTCATAATTTAAACTTCTTTCTATCCATTAATTTTATTCCTGAGTTCAGTGATTTACCTTTCTGAGCTCTTTGGTAGGCTTATTGAATTTCTTTACAACAACTCTTTGGAATTCTTTTGTTGTTGCCGTTGTTGTTGTCGTCGTTGTTGTTGGCTCAAACTCATGAACCGTGAGATCATGACCTGACCCCAAATCAAGAGTCTGACGCTTAACTGACTGAGCCACCCAGGCGCCCCACAGTTACTTGGAATTCTTTATCAGTTAGATTCCAATATTCTGTGTCTTTGAGTGAGCTCTGTTGATGGGTAATTATTGTTTTCTTTTTATAATACCATATTACTTTGACTTTTCATAGACTTTGAGAATACGTGCCTCTTTCACACTTAAAGTTCTAAACGCTATTCTAGGTTAAATATTTGTTTAGAGCACTTAACAGATCAAATCTGGCCATTATAAACCTTTCCTGTGTATTCCTGAAGGTGGCACTATATTTTCAGGTTTTGGATTCCCCAACTGGTTGGTTCTGGGTATTGGGGCAACACTCAAGTGTATGCAAACACAGCTTTTATTGAAGTAGCGGAAGGTGTAAGGTGAGGAGTGCCAGAGTCAAGGGGCTTCCCCTTATGTTTCCTTGCATGGTCAAGTGGGAATTTTCCTTGGGATGCAAGGATTATTCAACGCACACAAATTAATAAGCGTGTTACTCCATATTAATACAATAAAAGAATACAATGATACGGTTATGTCAATAGATGCAGGAAAAGTATTTGACAAATTATGAACATTTCTTTCATGATAAAAATACTAAACACTAAAAAATTTTTCAGCCTAATAAGGGTTATATATGTCAAGCTCACAGATAACATCATGACCAATAATGACGTGATTAAAATGTATGTATGTATGTATGTATATATATATATATATATATAATATATATATATATACATACACACACACACTTATATATATGTATGTGTGTGTATGTATGTATATATATATATAAATTAAATATATTAACATGCACACACACACACACATATATATGTATATGTGTGTATGTATGTATGTATATATGTATGTATGTCAAGTCTTGCCATTAGTTTTTCAACAGCATAGTGGGAAGTCCTGGCCATAGCAATCGGTCTAGAAAAAGAAATTAAAGGCATCGATGTGAGAAAGAAAAAAGTTAAATCATCTGTTTAACTTAATTAATATCATGAAAATGTCCTTGTTACCCAAATGCAACTACATATTTAAATAAATTCCAATCAAAATCCTGTAACATTTCACAGAAAGACAAATACACACACACACACACACACACACACACACACACACACACACACACATTTTAGGCCAATATGCCTGAGAGGGATAGCTGCACAATGTTATCGTCAACAACATGTTATCAAACTGAACCCATAATACATTAAAAGTACCATAAATTACCATGAAGTAAGATTTATTCCAGTGATGCAAGGATGTTTCAATGTCTGCCGGTCAAACAACATGACACCACGTTAACAGAATGAAAGACAAAAATCATATCATCATCTCAATAGGTGCAGAGAAAGCATTCGACAAATTCAAACATCCATTTTTAATAAAAATTCAGAGAGTTAACTCCACAAAATAAGCTGTATATGATAAACCCACAGCTAACATCATACTCAGTGGTGAAAAGCTGAAAGCAGGCCAGGAATGTTTCCTCTCACATTTGGTATTCAACATAGTAGTGGAAGTTCTAGGCAGAACAATTAGGCAAGAAGAAAACAAAAACAAAACAAAACAAAACAAAACACAAGAGCATGAATATTGGAACGGGAAGATTAGAGTTCTCTGCATTTGAAAATACTCTGTAGAAAACATTGAAGAGCCCACCAAAACACTACTGGAATGTCTTAAACACATTCAGTAAGACAGAAGGGTGAAAAATGAACACACAAATAAATATCTGCTGTGTGTTCAATACACTAACAATTAACTATCAGAAGGACAAATGAAAACAATTCTTTGAAATACAATTACATCAAAAGTCATAAAGTGCCTAGGAATAAATTGGACCAAATTTGTGAAACACCGGTGTAATGAAATCTGTGAGACCCTGGTGAAAGAAACTGAAAAAGACACAAATAAATGGAAAGATATTTTATGCTCATGGATTAGAAGAACTAATATTATTAAAATGTCCATCTTACCCAAGGCAAATCTGTGAATTTAATGCAATTCCACCAAAATCCCAAAAGCTTTTTTCACAAAAGTAGTATTTTAAAAATCCTAAAAATTTGTATGGAATCACAAAAGACCCCAGATAATTAAAGGAATCCTAGACGGAAGACCAAGATGGAGTCATCATGTTCCCTGATTTCAAACTATATCACAAACCTACAGTAATCAAAATAGTATGATATTGACAAAAAACCAGACAGATAATTCAGGAGAACCCAACAGAGTGCCCCCAAAATAACTCCAAGCATATATTGTCAATTAACTGACAATAATGAAGCAAGGATATATACACAGAAAGAGCGGTGTCTTTAATAAATGGGGTAGGCAAAACTGGACAACCACTTGCAAAAGAATGAAATCAGACTACTATCTTACACCATTCACAAAAATTAACTCAAAGTGGATTAAGGACCTGAATATAAGACCTGAGACCTTCAGACATAAAAATATCTGGAGTTTTCTTCATGAGCAGGAAGCTTCTTAACATTAATCTTGATGTAAGTCTTTTGCTCTGATCCCAAAAGGAATGAAAACAAAAGCTGTCATTTGAGGAGACTACATCAAACCAAAAAGTTCTGCAGAGCAACGGAAAGTGTTAACGAAATGAAAAGGCAACCTACTGAAAGGGGGAAAATGTTTTCAAGTCATGTATCTGATATAAGGCTAATATCCAAACACATATAAAACTCCTACAACTCAATAGCATGAAATTAACTAATCCAGTTTAACAGTGGAGGACCTGAACAGACACTTTTCTAAAGAAGACATACTGATGAACAACAGACACATGAAAACAGCATTAGTAATTATAGAGAAATGCAAATCTAGGTCCAGGGAGATGTCACTTCATACTGGTTAGAAGGACTGCCATCAAAAAGGCATGAAATAGAGAGTTTTGGTACAGATGTGGAAAAAATGGAAACTTCATGAGTGGGAATGTAAATGGATGCAACTACTGTGGCAAACAGTATGGAGGTTCCTCAGTAAACTAAAAATAAAACCAGAGTGGCCCCTGAGTGGCTCAGTCAATTAAGTGTCCAACTCTTGCTCTCAGCTCAGGTCATAATCTCATGGTTTTTGGATTTGAGCCCCATGTTGGGCTCTATGCAGACAGATAGGAACCTACTTGGGATTCTCTCTCTCCTCTCTCTGCCCCTCCCCCACTTGTGCACGTGCTCCCTCTCTCTCCCTCTCTCTCTGAAAATAAACAAACTATAAAAATATAAATAAATAAGTAAGTAAATAAATAAATAATAACAATAATAAGTAAATAAACTAATAAATAAATAAATACAAATAAATAAAACCAGCATATGATCCAGCAATTATGCTTCTGAGCATTTATCTGAATTTTAAAAGCCCACTAATTCAAAAAGATAGGAGCATCTGTAGGTTCATAATGGCATAGTTTACAATAACTAAGATATGGTAACCACCAAAGTATCTATCCATGAGTAAAGGAATAAAGAAAATAGGATGTATATGTATATGTAGAATAAATATGTATGTGTGCATATATATAATATACACACACAATGCAATATTTAGTACTTGGCTATAACAAGTAATGAAATCTTGTCATTTGTGACAATATGGGTGGACTTTGAGAGCGTTATACTAAGTGAAATAAGTTACATAGGAAAAGACAAATACCATATGATCTCCCGTATATTTAGAATCTAATTTTTTTTTTTTAATTAGTAACTAACAAAATAAAACTTGCAGATACAGAGAACAGAATGGCGGTTGCCATGGGGGAGAAGATAGGGGTAGACAAGATGGATGGAAGGGGTCAAGTGGTAAAACTTTCCAGTTACAAAATAGGTTAAGTCACAAACTATAACGTACAGCATGGTGACTACCATAGTCCTCCCTTATTTGATATTTCATTTTCCACAGATTCAGTCACCTGTGGTCAGTCATGGTCTAGAAACAGAAGGTCCTCCTTCTGATATCTTTTAGAAGTTCCATAGCAGCTTAGAGACACATCACAACGCCTATGTCATACACCTAACTTCATCTCATCATGTGGGCATTTTATCATCTCATATCATTTCAAGGAGGGTGAGTACAGTGCAATAAGATATTTTGTGAGGCAGAGGCCAAATGCACATAGTTTTTATTTTGGTATATTCTTATATTTGCTCTACTTTATTGTTGTTGTTGTTAATCTTTCACTATGTCTAATTTAAAAAATTCAACATTGTGATTGGTATGTATATACAGGAAAACTACACTATAGATGGCAGTTGGCACTATCCAGAGTTTCAGGCATCAACTAATGCCTTGGGAAGTATTGCACGGTATGTTTGAAATTTGCCAAGACAGTAAGTCTTAAAACTTCTCATCACAAGGGAAAACATGTTTTTTTATAACATTGTGTGGTGACAGATAGTAATTAGACTTCCTGTGGTGATCATTTCCTAGTGTAGACAAATATCAAGTCACTGTGTTGTGCACTTGAAATTAATGTTAGGGGTCAACTGTACCCCAATAAAAAAATGATTATGCTATAATACACATACGTACATGCATGACATCTATGTTTACTTACAATAGAGAAAAGTGGCCCTCATCTTTGTTCAAAATAAACGAAATGCAAAATAAAACACACTGTGACATGATTTCTGATTTGTCAGACTGGCAGAATTTGAAAGATCTGAGAACATAGTCATTTTCCAAGGCTGTGGGGAAACAAGCGCTCTCCAACACTCCTGGTGGAAGTGCAAAATGGAATGGAATTTCACCGTGCTTAACACGAGTATGTATGCATTGACCCTTTGACCCAACAATTCTGTTTCTGCAAATTTACCCCGAGATTTACCTCCCAAACTGCCAACTGTCGTTCAATACAGCATTATATGTACAGGCCATGGAGTCTATGCAGTGGTAAAATGGAACGAGGAATCTGTCCCTGAATTGATTAGGAGTTATTTCCAGGCTATACTACAAAGCAAAAAATAGTACAAGAGTCTCCATAGCATGCTACCTTGTGTGTAAGAAAGAAAAGATACACAAGAATCACCAAGGCAAGCAGAATCATGGGTGAAAGTGGACACAGATCATCTCCCCACAATTGCTTATTAATTACAACAGAAAAACACCAGCTGTAATGTGGAACACCCAGTGGGCACCCCCGTGGCCAAATGATGGACATTTGCTCATGAGAAATGAGACACCTCAGAGGATACCTCACTTTAGTGATAGTGGTGCCAAGAATTCATAACTCCATCTAATTGTGAAAAAACATCACACAAACCCAAACATGGTGACTTTCTACCAACTAACTTTCTACCAAATAACTGATGGACAAATCCTGAGCATCTTTTGGGCACAGCAACTGCATGCCATGTGTATTCCTGGATGGCATCTTAGAAAGGGGGAAAAAAATGATTTAGAGCATATCATTTGGACTGCTAGAGATACTTGAATATGAATTAGTGTCAGATCAGTGTTAACTTTTCTGAATTTAATCACTGAATTGTAGTTATGTAACAGACTGTCTTTTGGGAAATGCATACTAGAATATTGAGAGGCAAAAACACATGATAAACGCTACTTATTAAGAAAGGTTTCCAGGGGAATTTCATAAAATGTACATCCACGTGGAGGAAAGCATGAAAGCAACTACATCAAGATGCACGCAATTTTTGAAACTAGGTAAGGGTGAGGCTGGACACTTGGTTCCTGGCCTCGTTAGAAAGCACAAGCAGAACTGTAGTTGTATTAGTTGCATTCTTAACTTAGCTCCTCCTTCTGTTTTGTTCCCTACTTAATTGTGCTCTATGTACACTCTAACCTCATACACAATCAATTGTGAACTTTTCTTTTTCCACCCCTGCACCCTGTTTCCCCACTGATTATAGAAACCTGATGGGAGCCAGCTGCTAACATTTGTCTCGAAGTTCTCGTCCCAAAAGGGGCCTCAGGGTCCAGAAGAATGCATACTTCCAGATTGTTTCAAGGCCCCACCTCACTCAAGGTTTCAAGAGTCTCCCTCCCTCTAATCTCATGTATTCACCACCTTCCCCAAGCATATGTAAGCTGTCCCTAGGCTCAAGAGGGCAAGGCCCTAGGCTCAAGAGGGCAAGGCAGCTTTGGGAACAATCGCCTCCCTTCTTGTTGGGCTGCCCTTCTGATAATAGAGCTTTCTTTGCCTCAAACCTGGTGTCACAGACATTGGCTTAGTGTGCATCTGGTACACAGACAAATTTGACGTTGGTAACAAGGGCACACCTTTTCTGGTACTAATTTCATAACAAATAAAGTTTGAAATTATTTCATATGGCAAAGTTTAAAAGTAATGCAATGAAATATAAATCAACAAAGCCAAATTAAGTCTGTGGGCAGTTATAAAAAGATGGTGTGTATGAATGTATGCATATATGTGTATGTATGTATGTATGTATGTGTGTGTGTGTGTGTGTGTGTGTGTGTGTGTGTAGGTATGCGTTCTGTGCATGTAGCTATACTAAAATTGAAATGGAGCAAATTGCAGAACAGCATGTGTAGTGTAATCTTGTCACTATGGTAATGGGCCCTCTTCCTAATGGTTTCTCCAGAAAATACCATTTTAAAGGATTCTCTTCAAATTTTCTAAAGTCACATTCACATTTAAAAGATTTTAAGTTAGATGGAATGTGAAAATTCTCTTTATGGTTCAGCGTTTCACTCATCTAGGACTATGGTTCTAACATTTAAACAATCCATAGTATTCTTAATGGAAGGGGTGCCTGGGTGACTCAGCTGGTTAAGAGTCTGACTCTTGATTTTGGCTCAGGTCATGAGCTCATGGTTCATGAGATCAAGCCCCATTGTCAGGCTCTGTGTTGACAGTGTGGAGCCTGCTTGGGATTCTTTCTCTCCCCACCTGTCTCTCTGCCTGTCCCATGTTTGCTCCCACCCTCTCTCTCTCTCTCTCTCTCTCTCTCTCTCTCTCTCTCTCTCTCTCAAAATAAATTATGAGTGCAGACTCCATGCTGTCGGTGCGGGGCCCGATGCAGGGCTTGCACTCCTGAACCACGAGATCATGACCTCAGCTGAAGCTGGACGCTTGATCGACTGAGCCACCCAGGTGTCCCAATAAATAAATAAAGGGTTGTTTTTGTTTTTGTTTTTGTTTTTTATTTAAAATATTCTCAACTGTTGACTTTTAGTCAATGTAATACTTTTCAAATAAGATAGTATCTGACCATGAAGCTCCTGAAAAGGTGTTCTAAATGGAAAGTACTATAACCTCGGCATTTGTAAAAAGTAATGAATTCTGTATTAAAATAAAATTGTAAAAAATTAAATTAAATTAAAATTAAAAAAAATGCAAAATCACTTATGAGTAATAGAAGTTGAATGTATTCCTCTACACTTAATACAAGCTTACAGAAAACATTACTTACCTCCTTTCATCAAATTTTCAAGTGCTGAGATACATTTAGGAGTAAGACACTTTGTTCTATGAATCAATCATTCATTATTCATTTAACGTGACTTAAAAAAATTAAAATTGGATTGATTTATGCAGAAGGCTTGGATTTAAATTCTAAAAAACCAACCATGCCCTGAAGTATTAAAGAGGAAGAGTGGTCCATAAAGGATCACAAAATCTTAGTTACACCGTGGATGAAACTGTGTCAGTAAGCCCTGTTTGTCTCATTTTGCTCTGGAGAAATTGCTATTCAGCCGTTGAGTTTGCCTGAGGAGAAATCTCCAGTTTGCTCTGTTTGAATTCAAATGTTCTTTTTCCTCAGGTAATTAACAATGAGCAGTACAACACACCATCTGTAATGTTCTTACCCACAGCCCCCCACCTTAGTGAATGCCTACTTAATCAACAAGCCTTCTATATTCCCCTTATTGTTTCTTTGTGAGGCAATAAGAGACTATGCTCCATAGTCACTTCGTTTGAGCTGCTGAAAGGCGTCATAGGAGCCAGCAAAGGGGCTGAAACTCATTATTGCCTTGCACAGAGGTGTTGCCAGGGTACCTTGAGAAACAAACATAGGCACATGGTCTTCTCAAGAGTTAGTGACTGCACAGAGAGTATGGCAGAGAAGGTTAAGCGTTACATGCAGCGGATTGGCACTATTTGCCCACTTAAAGAAATAGTTTTCCAAGTGGGGAATTGCATTTTTATAAAAACCAGAACCTTACAAAATTACTTTCATGTTTGGAAATATGTTGGTGACTTTACATACAGAAAAGCTAGTTGAAATAACACTGGCAGGGCACAGGGGGAGGGGGTTGGGGGTGGACAGTAAGGGGATGGATTCCCTGTCTTTTAAAAGTCTTCTCTACAACTTGGCGATAAAAGCAGGTGTGAAAAACACCGCCTTTGTTAATAATCGGGGGTTGCCTCAGAGTTTATGATTTTCTCTCTGAGTCCCCCAGATTATTTCTTGTCTGACAAGAGAGTGAGGATGTTGAAAATAAATGCAAATATTGAAAGGGTTAAGTAAATCCTAAGGTCCCTCAAATTCGGGGAGGGAGGAAGGATCTTATAGATATGATCCTAGTTTCATGTGGTTGTCCACCTCTAGGCTCCACTAAGAACATACTTAATGGTTCTTTTTTCAATGTGTCGATCCAAGAGGGGGCGGTGGATAATTTTATTAATTCTCAAATGTTTAGCAATGTTGGAAAATTCCTGAATCTTCGCCAGGAAAGAGAATTTCAATGTGGAATGAGAATAAATGCCTTTCTTGTTAAAATAAGTACATCCCCAAAGCTATAGATTGCAAAGAGATTTGTTTGTTTGTTGGTTGGTTGGTTGGTTGGTTTTAATGGTTACATGTATGTTTCTTTGTTTCAGTGAAAGGGAGCTTTATTTTGTCATAAAGAAGGAAAGAAACCTTACTTAGTCCAACGAATTTTAGTTAACAGTAAGGATATTTATGGTAGTCCTAATACCCTGGTGTAACATGAATACTAAATAAACATTCTTATTCTTATTCTGCCTTGTATTTTGACAAAGAAGATCCCTAAACTCTGGAAGTGGGGTTTGCATGTCCAGTTTTGGCTTTTGAACTGAACCAGTGCTGAACATTTTAAAGGACTTAATCCTGCGAAATATTAGTTATAAACTGGAGTTAACTAATTATCTTTTTCTAAAGGAGTTTTCTCCTATCTCTATGACAAGTGAGTGAGTGGTTACAGCCTAGAGCCAGGTGCCTGGGCTGAACTCCTACCTAAAGGGACTCTCTTTGCCAATGTTTACATTTCACACTTCAGAGAAGGCTCCAAGGCCATTAAGAGAGTCCACTCCAAGGCCATCAAGATTGCCACACTGCTAAGAGGGCTTATTTAGCTCTTAAAAAGATTTACATACATCTCAACAGAAGAGCAGAGAAAGAATTTACAAGTCTAGAGGGAATGCTCTAAGGAACAGGAGGGCAAGAGGGGCCTTCCTTTTTCTCAATAAAGGAAAAGGCAATTTTTTTTTTCCGCAGTCTCACAAACAGTTACTGGACAAATACGAAGAACACCTTATGTAAACACCAGGCAAGAACCCCTCTTTGTGTTTTCACCATACATTCCTGTTGTTTTGCTGATCTCTGTTATTTAATCTACCAGTTTTTTTGTGCTCCCAGTGAAAACACTGGCAGAATTTTCTGGTCATTTCATTCAGCACAGACATTTCAAAAAGTACCAACACACTTAAAACAAAACAAAACCCTATATAGCCTACAAATTCCAAGGAGGAAGAGTAATGACGGGACACTTGCTCAGGCAGAAAATAAAGGAGAGGTTGACAGCTATTTTAATTAATCATCACACACGTTCATTTTATGGTTAAACATTAGGAGACTAAATAACTCCAAATTTTGCTGAGCATTTTCATGAGCACGTATGGAAATCTCATTGCTGGTGCAAATGTGAAATGGCACAACAGGTCTGGGAAAATCTTGGGAAGGTTTCTCACAGCGTTAGCCATACAGCTATCCCATGACCCAGAAATTTCACCCCTAACGAGTTGCCCAAGGGAACTGAAAACTTAGGTTCACTCAGACGTTTCAACTAAACTGTTCAAAGCAGCTGTATTAATTAAACCCTCAAACTGAAAACAACCCAAACGTCCATCAGCAAGTTCACACAAACTGTGGTAGATTGATACAAACTTTAAGTAAGTAAGTAAGTAAGTAAGTAAGTAAGTAAGTAAGTAAGTAAGTAACCAACTAACTAATTAACTAATTAAGTAAAGAGAACTCTATGGTTCTCTTTACCTGAAGCTCAAACTCAGGCAAGACTAATCTCTCAATGATCGAAATTATGCCATTCGTGGAGGAAATTGACTACACAGCAGTACAGGGAAATTTTAGGGTTCAAGGGATGATGGAGATATTCTATACCCTGATTGGGATGGTAGTTACTCAGTTATAAGCATTTGTTCTAACATGTCGACCTAGAAATTTAAGAACTGTGTGTGGTATCTCACGTAAGGTCATACCTGACTTTCTGTTTTTGTTTTTAAGCAACCCAACTTGAAATCAAATGTTAATTAATTAAAATATTAGACTCCTCTGTTGATTTAAGTTAAGGGTCAGAAACAGATCTACGTACACATGGACAATGAGTATATGATAAAGTGACATTTCATATCAGTGAGAAAACTCTAACTATTAAAAGTGATGGGTTAGTGAATGAGTATCTATTTAAATACATCAATGATGGATATCAACATGACTCTTCCACTAAAATATTTCTACATGGAGCAATTACTTTCATGTTAATAATAACTAATAGTTAATCCTTTACCAATGAAGACTTCTGTTCTAAGTACTTTGTATACATTCTCTCACTGGATCTGTATATACCTTATTTACTCTTCACATTCCAGTGAGGTAGGTTTTGTTGTTATTGTTACATTATTGTTGTTACCATCATCAGCATCAGCATCGTGATCATGATCATCATATCATTACTTACATTAATGGTAAGAAAATTGAAGGCCAGACACGTAAAGTAAATTGTCTAAGGTCAGGCCCAGCAAGTGGCAGAGAAAGGGGTCAAATCCAGATGACATCTAGAGGGCATGCCCTAGTTTGGTCCTTTTGTCTGTCTAAATATTTCTTAAATGTTGCCATTTTAAAATATAGCAGATGTCCATTGGAAAATAGAAGAATACTTGGTATGGCTATTTGCTTTAAAAAAAAAAACCTGCTAAAAATACACATATGCAGTAATTCCTGTCTGGGATACACAGTCCTCGGAAATGCATGTAAATACTCTCCCATGTACACGTAAATGAATGTACAAAGAGCAGTGCTATTTTTAATGACTAAAGCTAGAAAACGTTTATTCACGTGTCCATGAAAAGTAGGATGAAATAATCACAGCAATTTCTAAAACAAATGCACTGAATGCCAGTGAAATTATGGTAGGCAGAAGAATCCAGACATGATATTTTGCATTTTCATTTATTGAAGTTCAAGAAAAGGAAAATTAACCCAACGGTAATTGATGAGGGAGCATGGGGTAAGCTGGAGGCAAAGCACAAGCCAGCATTCCCCACCCCCTCAACCGTGACCTGTGCCCCACCCCCCCACCCTCAGGTGGAATATGTGTGATATTCCTCAGGCACTCCTGGCTACCCAAGAAGAAAGGAAAGGGGTTTAAGTGCTTGCCATGGTGATGTGGGAAACTAAGGCAAATGAAAAATTTAAATTCCCTTACTGCCTGCAGCTCATTGACAAGTCCTTGGAACAGACAGAGTGACCTCCCTCTAGGAGTTCAGCTGCCTCTATGATGACACTTTGCTAGGGGCATAAGGGTATCTTGGCTTAACATTATCCTGACCCCCTCCCCTCTCAGATCCAGTAAATCTACTTTAACATATAAAAATTCCTTTGGAAACTTCCTTCATCTCAGTTCCCCCAAGATACATGCTGGGAATCATACTCCAAGCTTATGGCCCCTGATAAACATCTGAAGGGTCTCATGAGTGAGGTTTTACTAAACCGTAATAAATGGTGATTTTCCTAAGAGCAGCTAGCCCCTCAAGGTCCTGGAAACCTTGCTTCCAAAATTCCTCAGACACTTGTGTTGTCCCTGACCCCCTCCCAACCTGAGGGTATATAATCAGTTACCCTTCTGGACCCCAGTGCAGCTCTTTCTACGTAAGGGTCCTGTCCCCCTGCTTTAACAAAATGACCTTTTTTGCAAAGGTCTTCAAGGATTCTTTCTTGGCTGTCAGCTCTGAATCCCCCCCCACCCCGGCCCCATCACCCCCAAAACCCCATCAGTGATGAAGGTGAGGGCAGAGTTTATGTGTGGACAACATGTAGAAAGCGAGGTTTTAAATAGAAAACATTTTAATATAATATGAATATGTAAAATATATATCAATATGTGTGTGTGTGTATACACATGTATATACACACATACACACACACACACACACACACATATACACGGAGAGAGAGAGAGAGAGAGAGAGAGAGAGAGAGAGAGAGAGAGAGAGGGAGGGGAGAGAGCGAGACATGTGTACATGTTTCATGTATATAAATGTTTTAAAAATACAAAGAAGTTCAGGAAGTTGTTTCAAAGATACTGCAATATATATTTGTCATTTATTCGGCATAAAGCTCGGATCAAGCAATATTGTTTCTGCAACAAATTAGTCTACCTAGTTAACTCCTTTTGTTTGTCTTGAACTTTCTTTAAAAAATGTGACATTTAGCTCTAACATATACATACTATTTTAGGTCTGAGCTTTATTATTTGAAGCATTGTTTTTTTTTAAAGTTTTGGAATATATGTATTGGAAAATTGACTTTGATATATGATACATATTTTGGCCATCAATTTTTTTTTTATTTTAAAAAGTGATGGGTTTCTTTGCAAACTGCCAGTTTTCTATTATAGTCTATACGTAAAATTTATAATGCCTTTCATTTAAGTTTTCACTGACACACCAGATTAGCTCGATTGGGTCTACCCCTTCCATCCCACTGCCCCAATAATCTGAATACTTCTTATTCTCACCATTGTGTCTCTACCGTACGTGTGTGTGTGTGTGTATACATATATATGTATGTATGTATACATATATACACATGTGCACATGTGTGTGTATATATATATACACACATATATACACACACACATATATACACACACATAAATGTGTGTACATATATGTGTACATGTGTCAGTTAGGTAGCGGTGGAAACAAGTACATTGTTAGAAGAAAAGTTTCAGAAAAAGAATCAAAGTGTGGGTGCCATAGAGATATAAAAACGAACACGAGTTAAATAAACGTTTTATTTTACCAGAGAGATGATAACACTGGTTCCAAGTGGACACGAAAACGCACAGATACGTGCGGAGGAGAGGAATTGAATTGCCCAGGGCGGCCAAACCGGTTTTTCCACAGGAGGGATGGGATGTAATAAAAACTAGCAAAGAAGACGTAACTTACATATCCAGTTGTTAATTATCTGGGGTTTACAAAGCCGGGGAAAGTACCTGAGAGAGCAGTGAACAGACTGCGTACACAGCACTCCTTGAAAGGATACGAAGTTTTCCATGGACGTACATTTTTTTCTATAAGACAATTTTGTCCGTGTTTCTCATTAGTGTATTTTTGAGTCACAGGATTTAAAATACAGAATGAAGATTCTGTTATCTATGCTGAGGACTATCAGGTTATCAATATATACTTACTTGCAGCTATTAGTTTAGTACCCAATCGGCGGAAAACTGGATACGACAGTTGTTCTGTTAAACGACACACAGGCCGTCTTGGAAATCAAGCAGTTTCAGTAGTGTTAAGGTGCTCTCTTGCCAAGTTAAGCAGCCGTAAATCCAGGCTGGATCAGTTGACAACGTCGTGTAAATTTTTTATCTGTTAAGCATGTGTACACGCTTTATTTTGAAATTAAGTGACAGAGGAAATAATAGTACAGTTAAGATGAATAAGGCCTTGGGTAGCGACACTAAGGAAATCACCATGCAAAGTAAGCCTCAGAAACTCCCAGCTCTAAGTTACGGTAAAGGGGAGCATCCGCGGAGAGCTGCATAGCCAAGTCTTCAGGACTGTTTTGGAGGGTTGTGGAGGTCCTGTGAGGTCCCGGTTCCAGCAGCGAGTTGGTTATGCTCATGGGTTCCGAGGAGGAGTATAACTGGTCCTTCATTCGTGAGTGTGCAGCCTTCGTACAGCCGTCCTTGTAGGGGAAGGCGTACAACCTCTCTCCCGCGTGCAGCTGACTACAGGTGTGGACGAGGGCTCTGCGGGGAGCAATTTGTCACTTTTTCCTGGCGTGGCCTTCCGACGAGGTCGGTATTTATAGCCGGGGTATTTCTCTCGGTGCAGCGCCTGTAGTCTCTGTGCCTCCTCGAAGAACGGCCATTTTTCGGCTTCTGTAAGCATTTTCCACTGGTACCCCAGCTGCTTGCTGATCTCTGAGTTTTGCGTTTGGGGATTCTCTAGAGCCACCTTGCGCCTTTGGTCACGAGACCACACCATGAATGCGTTCATGGGCCGTTTGACGCGGTCCTGACCGCGGTCTCTACCATTTCCTCTGGTTTCGCACCGGTAATTGGAGGTAGGACTCTCCGTGCAAAGTTCGCTAGAGGTTCCCTCCACAGCGAGGATATTTTGTTGCTGTACCGCCTCACGGTGCTCATCGCTGCTCAATACTCTCAACATACCAGAAGCATAAAATTGCAGCGTTAAAAAGGGGGGGTTGGTGGGTAGCAAAGTTCGAAGGTGTAAACGTTACGAGAATTCTGTAACGTTGAAGGTTGTTTCTAGCAGAGACTTTCGTGCTCTAACTTTTCTTAGCAAAGTACTCATTTCTCCGCCCCAGCAGCTCACCTCAAACCCGCCCCCTGGCCACAGCCGAAGCCCAACCTACTATTTTCATGCTGACTTCGAAATAAGGTTCATGCTCGGCTCACTGCCTGTGTGCTTTACATCTAATCCGCCACGCTTAAGTCTCTATGCCACTCTTTAAGAATCGAAGCAAACTTTGTTATTCATTCATTTTATTATCCCTTTCAATCAAAGGACGAATGTACATCTAACTGATGCGAACTGGATATACGTGAAAGTTATGTTTCAAACACAAAGTTTAACGATAACCTAATTCTGTTAGCCTTAGAAACACATTCAGGATATTGAATGCATGTTACGCATCATCGCGTTTGTTCACTTCTACTTAAACTAAAATTCAAAACTTGATGTCAGTTTCCCACTGCCAAACAACTGGGAATACTGCTTTACTGTCTATGCTGAAGATTAACAGAATGCAAAATATATATGTTTCATACCCAATATTTATTTTATTTATTTTATTTTATTTTTTTTTCCCAACGTTTTTTATTTATTTTTGGGACAGAGAGAGACAGAGCATGAACGGGGGAGGGGCAGAGAGAGAGAGGGAGACACAGAATCGGAAACAGGCTCCAGGCTCCGAGCCATCAGCCCAGAGCCTGACGCGGGGCTCGAACTCACGGACCGCGAGATCGTGACCTGGCTGAAGTCGGACGCTTAACCGACTGCGCCACCCAGGCGCCCCGATACCCAATATTTAATGGCCACTCTCTGCGACAACTAAAATTAGATATAAAAATTGTTCTATTAAAAAAGCAAACAAGACAAGCAAACCAACACCAACACCACCACCACCACCAACCAACAGATGACCCTGGAACTCAAGCGATTCCAGTGGCACTGAGGTAACATTTAAGAGACTGATTTCTTTACACAGACTGTACACTTATACACTTATACCTGACTCACTCTCTTCTGCAGTTTCACAGAACTAATGATCAAAACAAAACAAAAAAGACTTTACAAATATAAACTAAATTTCTAAATTAGAGCCACCAACTTATCATCTTGTATATTTTACTTCAACCTTAGCACAAAAGTAAACAGTCATGGTCTACCAAGTGAAATAAGTGAATACCTCCTCCAAGTAAATTGTGAAGGTGGATATGGAAGTTATCCTAAAACATGGTCATGTAATACCTTAGGCGGGAACTTCCCCAAGCAAGCCTTAAAACTATATTTGCAAAATGGGAGTAACAACTATAGATTGCACAGGGCACGGCCTGTTAAAAAACCAACAAACAACCCCCCCCAAAACAAACAAACAAACAAACAAACAAACAAAACAAGGTCTCACCAAGACTGACTAAGAATGATGCCAAAATTCCTAAGGATATTATTATATGATTCCTTCGTCACATGCAGATAATCCACATAGCCAAATGTGATTTATGCACTAAATGTGATGGTGCACTAATACAAACATTCCAAGCAAAACTTAACTTTAGTCAGTGAAAAGACGAGTATGAGCCACATAATTTGTATCTTACTTGTCTATTGAAGTTCAGTATTCCAGATCCAAATAAAATGGGAATCTGTTGTCACCTGACCCAATTTAAAATAGATTTCTTGGCACAGAATCAAACATTTAGATTACACTCATACACAGGAGCAGATATCGTAAAGCTGGAAATCATTTCACATAGGAGAAAAGAACATGCCATTTCAAAATTGAAATTGAAAGGCCGAAAGTGATACACACTGCAACACAGATGAACGTTGAAAACATCAGCCTGTCCGAAAGAAAGAAAGCAGAAAACAGGCTCCATACTCAATGTTTTTGTTTATGTGAAATACTCACAAGAGGCAAATTCATAGAGCCAGGAACCGGATTAGCACTTGTCAGCATCTGGAGAAGGAGGACAAGGCACCAGGAGTAACCAATAAAGGTTGTAGGGTGTTCCTTCTGGGATGAGGAAATTTTCTGGAACTAGACACTGGAGACGGTTGAGCAACGTTGCTCATGCGCTTAAGGCCACTGAATTGTACACTTTAAATAGTTAAAATGAGGGGTGTCCACGTGGCTCGGTCAGTTGAGGGTCCAACTTCCACTCAGGTCATGATCTCGCAGTTCACAAGTTCAAACCCCGTGTCAGGCCCTGTGCTGACAGCTCAGAGCCTGGAGCCTGCAGCCTGCTTCGGATTCTGTGTCTCCCTCTCTCTCTCTCTGCCCCTCCCGCATTCATGCTCTGTCTGTCTCTCTCTCTCTCAAAAATAAATAAATAAATAAATAAATAAATAAATAAATAAATAAATAGTTAAAATGAATACGATGAATTTTATGTTATGTTTGTTTAACTGTACTCCACCCCTATCCAAAGAAAGGCAAACAGGGCCTCACACATATCTGTATCATTATACGAAGTAATATCTACATCAGGGAGGGTGGGGGAGCAGTCAATAAAATTTAAATGGAAAAGAGAGATTTCACTGCTTTTGAATTTCCAGCTTCTAGAATAGTGGCTGGCATGTACTTGCCATATTGGAATACTTGAAATATTTCTTCAATGCTTTAGTAACTAACAAAAGGGATGGAAATAACCCCACTTGTGGAGGAAGAAAGAGAATTGGTAATCCATGTACCAAAGTAGAACAAAAGAGACATGAGCTTTTAACAATCTTTCTTAGAAAAATAGAGAGGGGTGGTGGAAGAGGGAGTCACAGTTTACCTCTGCAACACGATGTCAATAATTTACCTAATGTTTCTTTGAGTGCATTTTTGAGCTTTCTCCTTGCGGAAGAACCAAGCTGATCGCCTGTGCATCTTCATCGTTCCAATACAAGTGGATTTTTTTGATGTTTCTACTCATTTTAATTTTGGGCTGACACTCTCAGTTACTATGACCAAGTGGCTATGACAATATTTACCAGCTCTTACAATCGTGAATTTTTATACCAGCGAATAAAGATATGCTCCCCTGACCTGCTGGGTAAATGGGACTCCATTTCCACTTCCACCGCCCCAAGTCCAGTAAATAAAAGGTTAAGGCTTTCTTGTTTTGTATGTATGCAACCTTTCTTTCTCATTAGTGATTACATCTCAACAGTTGTCCACTACATTTTCACCAATAAGACCTACCAAGCAATTGTAAGCGGTAGGAAGTGGTATGGTCCTATCAATGTTAAGTCTAAATGGGTTTAACAAAGAACAAAGGTTGCCAACCTAATAAAGTCGTTTTATCTTTTGGTGATGCTGCTGTAGTCAATTAGAAAACTGCTCAGCAGACATTAGAATCAGGTAATTTCATAAGATTCTGGTATCTTTTCAGATTAGAATAAAAGTGAAGGACAACTGAAGAATAATAAATAAGATTATTCCAATGAAGTCAATTGCATTTGAGGCAAAACTACACACGACACACAATTCTCATTGGTTAAATACACCCTTCAAGCCCTGATTTTAATTTCTATGGTGGATGGGAGCACAGTTCAACACTGTTTACACAGTAAAACCCACAACATTTTACACTGATAATTTATAGATGATTTCTCCTCACCAAAACAGAACAGAACAGAACAAAACAAAACAAAACAAAATGAAATGAAATGAAATCAGGACATCTTCAGCTTAAGGAATGGTTACAATTCCCTGAACCCCAGGGAAATTTTACTTCATGTATTCCCTGTAATTTTATCAAGACATTCTCATCAAAATACAAAGACTGTACATGCGGTTATAAGATAACCCCCAAACCTTACACCAGTTGTAGTTTACTAACCTAAATTCATTTATGTGTCCATGTCACTTACACTTTATCTATGAGCTATTTTCTAAAAGCCTACTGGTAGATAGGATACCAAAGACAAGGAAAAAAAAAGAAAAAGTAGATGAAGTGCACAGCAGCAACTTTTCAAATGTTTTGTGCATTAAGAGACACTATCAAGTGAGCAGAAAGACTGAATAGAGTAAAACTAATTTAGGATTTTTAAGAATTTAATTAGTATCTAATTCCCTTTGCGATTTTGGAGTCAAATATCCCCTTTTAAATTTGTTTTGTATATATATTGTATACTTTATATTATAAAGTATATATATACATAAAATATATATATATATTATATATTATATATATATATATACTAAAATATAAATATATATATCCCTAGTACAATATAACGTTATAGGGTTAGGGTAATAAATATATATTTATATATGTTTATTTACATTTAAATAATTAAATATATTTTAATTAATTACTTAAATTACATAAGTAATTAAATAATTAAATATATTTTTGTATATCATTTATACTTATATATATATATTTATAAATATAGATCTATTATGTATTTAGATATATAGATTAATATATATTGATATATTTATAATATATATAGACTATATATACTATATAGTACTATAGACTATATATACTATATGATATATACTATGTGCTATATATATATACATATATACACATATATACATATGTATATATATCTATGTACACACACACACACATACACATACTATATACCTACACACACACATTTTATATATATATATAAAAGTGTGTATATATATATACATATATATATACATATGTATACATATGTATATACGTATATATATATACTTACTGAGTTCTTAAAACAAATATAGCCTTGGAGCTGAAGAATGAAAACTAAACATTCTTTTATTCTTTTAATGTGTTGGGTGATGCAGTGATGCAGTTTTGGAGTGGTGGTGGTGGCAGGGGAGGGGCGCGGACCACAGAGTTGACAGACAACAAAGAATTCTTGAGATGTCTTTGGTGCAAAAAAGGTGGCTTTATTAAAGCACCGGGACAGGACCCATGGGCAGAAAGAGCTGCACTGGGGTCATGAGGAGTGACTAATTATATACCCTCAGGTTGGGAGGGGTTAGGGATAGTGTAAGTGTCTAAGGAATTTTGGAAGCAAGGTTTCCAGGACCTTGAGGGGCTAGCTGCTGTTAGGAAAAGGTCATTTACTACCGTCTAGTAAAACCTCAGTCATATCGGTGGGGCCATATGCTTAGGGGATGATTGTCAGAATATATTTTGGGGGTAGAGATAAAGGGATTTTTACATGTTAAAGGAGACTTACAGGATCCTGGGAGCCAGGAAAATGTTAAGTTAACCTTGCCATCTGCCTTGAGCAAAGTGTCCTCATGGAGGTAGCTGAGATCCTAGAGGGAAGTCACTCTGCCTGTTTCAAGGACTTGTCAGTGGGCTGTAGGCAGTAAGGAAGTTTAATTTCTCATTTGCCTCTTTTTCCTGTATCATTAGGTTTCATTGTTCCAAGACTTTAATCAAATAAACCACACAGATGCTGATTCCTTTAAATATGATCAGTTTCATTGATATATCTTTCTCAGGATAATTAACTTGAAAGAAAAAAAGACATATCCTTCTCAGGATAATTAACTTGAAAGAAAAAAAGACTACCTGGAAAAAAAAAAAAGGTTTACAATTAAGTGTCTACTGTACCTAGTTTACAACTTTAAAGTAATGCTATTTGGTTTCTTCCCTAACCTCAACTGAACACTCCCTTTCTTCTAATTCATCACTTTGACCTTCGCAAAATATGGAAGATTGCCCCTTAAAACAAGGTTTCAATCTTAGAAGAGAGGAGGGGAGAAAAGTATATCCTGAAGCATTTTCCTGGATCAGTTGTAACTAATGGTGTTAAAAAGCACATCTCTGCTAGAGAGGCATAAAATATGTGAAAAGAAGCTGATTTTGTATACAATCCTCCTTTCTACCCTGAAACATACAAGTGGCCTCACTGTTTTTCATTTAAGTTCTGATGTGCAAGTGCGAGCTAATTTTTTGTTAATTCCTCTGATCAGCTCCACGGCGGGCCCTGGTATTTGCACTTACACTTTTAATGTTTCACCTTCAAAACAATAACGCAATAGTAATGGATATAATATGTTTGCTGATTTGGTCTCGTTTGAATGACAATGGCTTCAGTACCTTGCCAGCTAGAAAATACTGCTTGATCGTAAATGACTCCTTATGCTGAAACTGCGACAGGTATCTGATGCATACAAAAGAAAAACAGGAGGAATTGTGGACTTTTCATATTTAAATATTATGTTGCAATGATCCCTTGCTTCAAACTTTATTAGATTGATCAAAACAATCACCTGAGTCTGGTGGTTAAAAGAAAAAATGGTAATTCTCCATCTGTCTGATCTCATCAGTTACCTTAGTAACTGTTTTGCACTGAAAAGAACTAATTTTGATTCTCAAACACAATTTATACTTATAAGTCCCTTATACTTAATTCTTTTAATCCCCCTCATTGCTTTGGTTATAACCAATTTCCCAATTGTAATATCACTTACATTCCCTTTAATTTTTCTCCTTTACCTACACTAGTCAGTGGGTATTTAATATTACAAGCTTTTTAAATAAATGAGGGTTTCTTATTTTTCTCTTTCTAGTGCATTTTTAATAATTTCTCTTGGCCTGTTTTCTTTCTTTTTTTTTTTCTTTTTTCTTTTTTTTTTTAGCAAGATGTTGTATAGTCAAGGCTTGTGCAGGTAGCAAGAAAGAGGCAGGTGAAGAACCTGAAAAGCTGTTGAATACAATAAAAATATAATTTGGCTCACTTGCCTATTTTTTTAAGCATATTAATTCCACTCAGTTAACATAGAGGGTGATATTAGTTTCAGGTGCAGAATTTAGTGACTCATCACTTCCATGCAACATCCAGTGCTCATCACAACAGACATCCTTCTTAAGACCCATCACCCATCCAACCCATCTCCCACCTGCCTCCCTTTTCTCATAAGTCTTAGTTTGTTCTCTATAGCTGAGTCCGTTTCTTTTTCTAAATTTATTAACATTAATATTATTTATATTTATATTTTAGTTAACATACAGGGCAGTATTGGTTACAGGAGTAGAATTCAGTGATTTATCACTTACGTATAACACCCAGTACTCATCCCAGCGAGTGCCCTCCTTAATACCCATCACCTGTTTAGCCCATCCCCCTAACTACTTCCCTCCATCAACCCTCAGTTTGTTCTCTATCATTAAGAATCTCTGTGATTTGTTTCCCTTTATTCCCTCCCCACCCCCACCTTCCCATAGGCTCATCTGTTTCGTTTCTTAAATTCCCCAAACATCGTATGATATTTGTCTTTCTCTGATTGATTTATTTTGCATAGCATAATACATTCTACCTCCATCCTTGTATTGCAAATGGCAAGATTTCATTCCTTTTGATGGCAGAGCAATATTCCATTGTGTGTGTGTGTGTGGTGTGTGCATACACAAATCACACACACACACACACACACACACACACACACACACACACACCCAAGCATTCTTTACATTCTACCACCAGCATTCTTCACAGAGCTAGATCAAACAATCCTAAAATTTCAATGGAAGCACAAAAGACCCCAAATAGCCAAAGCAATCCTGAAAAAGAAAAACAAAAGTGGGGACATCATGATTCCAGATTTCAAGCTATATTACAAAACTGTGATCATCAAGACAGCATGGTACTGACACAAAAACAGACACATAGATCAATGGAACATAATAGAAACCCCAGAAATGGACCCACAAATATATGGCCAACTCACCTTCAACAAAGGAGGAAAGGATAAGCAATGGAAAAAAGACCGTCTCTCCCACAAATGAGGTTGGGAAAACCAGATGGCGACATACAGAAACATGAAACTGGACCACCTTCTTACAGAATACACAAAAATAAATTCAGAAGGCATGAAAGACTTAAATGTGTAAGAGGAAACCATCAAAATCTAGAGGAGAACACAGGCAGAACCTCCTTGACCTTGGGTGTCTTTCATGAGTGGTAGAATGTGAAGAATGCTTGGGTGTGGGGTGTGTGTGTGTGTGTGTGTGTGTGTGTGTGTGTGTGTGTGTGTGTTTGTGTTTCTGTGAAATGTTACAGGATTTTGTTAGGAATTTATTTAAATACGTAGTTGCATTTGGGTAACAAGGACATTTTCATGATATTAATTCCTCCTATCTAATAACAGGGATATCTATCCACTTATTTCTGTCCTTTCAATCTCTTTTCTCAAATTGCATGGTTTTTAGTGTTCAAGTCTTTCATTTCCTTGTTTGCTCCTCAGGATTTTATTGTTTTTGATCCTGTTGCAAATGGCATTGCTTTTTGTTGTTGTTGTTGTTGTTGTTGTTGTTGTTAATTTTTAACGTCTCTTTATTTTGAAAGACCAGGAGAGAGAAAGTGGGGGAGGGAGAGAGAGGGTGGGAGAGAGAGAATTCCAAGCAGACTGTGCACTGCCAGCTCAGACCTGACACGTGCTCAATCTTCCAGACTATATTATCATAACCTGAGCCAAAACCAAGAGTCAAACACTTAACTCACTGAACCACCAAGGTACCCCTGTAAATGACATTTCTTAATTTCTTTTTCAGGTACACTTTTTGCATATAGAAAGGGTACTGGCTTCTTCATGTTCATATTGTATCCTGCAAGTTTTCTGATTTCATCTATTAGTTGAAAACTTTTTTTTCAGGGCTTTTATCATTTTCTATATATAAGATTATGTCCTCTGGAAACAGATAATTTAACTTTTTCTTTCTGACATGGATGCCTTTAATTTCTTTTTCTAGACTGATTGCTATGGCCAGGACTTCCCACTATGCTGTTGAAAAACTAATGGCAAGACTTGACATACATACATGTATACATACATACATACACACATACACATACATATATGTGTGTGTGTGTATGTTAATATATTTAATTTATATATATATATATACATACACATACATACACACACATACATATATATAAGTGTGTGTGTATATATACATATATATATATATATATACATATATATATACACATACATACACACACATACATACATTTTAATCACGTCATTATTGGTCATGATGTTATCTGTGAGCTTGACATATATAGCCCTTATTAGGCTGAAAAATTTTTTAGTGTTTAGTATTTTTATCATGAAAGAAATGTTCATAATTCGTCAAATACTTTTCCTGCATCTATTGACATAACCGTATCATTGTATTCTTTTATTGTATTAATATGGAGTAACACGCTTATTAATTTGTGTGCGTTGAATAATCCTTGCATCCCAAGGAAAATTCCCACTTGACCATGCAAGGAAACATAAGGGGAAGCCCCTTGACTCTGGCACTCCTCACCTTACACCTTCCGCTACTTCAATAAAAGCTGTGTTTGCATACACTTGAGTGTTGCCCCAATACCCAGAACCAACCAGTTGGGGAATCCAAAACCTGAAAATATAGTGCCACCTTCGGGAATACACAGGAAAGGTTTATAATGGCCAGATTTGACCTGTTAAGTGCTCTAAACAAATATTTAACCTAGAATAGCGTTTAGAACTTTAAGTGTGAAAGAGGCACGTATTCTCAAAGTCTATGAAAAGTCAAAGTAATATGGTATTATAAAAAGAAAACAATAATTACCCATCAACAGAGCTCACTCAAAGACACAGAATATTGGAATCTAACTGATAAAGAATTCCAAGTAACTGTGGGGCGCCTGGGTGGCTCAGTCAGTTAGATAGAATCAAGTTGATAGAATCAAGGAGTCTATCCCATTTGCAATGGCACCAAAACAATTAAAAACGTGGCAGGAAAAAACCTAATAAATGATATGTACTCTGAAAACTATAGAAGACTTCCAAAAGAAATTGAAGGTGACACAAAGAAATGGAAAGACCTTCCATGGTCACGGACTGGGAGAACGAATATTGTTAAAATATCTATACTACCCGAAGCAATCTACACATTTAATACGATCCCCATCAAAATACTGCCAACTTTTTTCTCAGAGCCAGAACAAACAATCCTAAAATTTGTATGGAGCCACAAAAGACCCTGAATAGCCAAGAAATCCTGAAAAAGAAAAACAAAACAAAACAAAACTGCAGGCAATGCCATTCCAGATTTTAAGCGATATTACAAAGCTGTGGTTGTCAAGACAGTATGGTATTGGCACAAAAACACACAGGTCAATGGAACAGAATAGAAAACCCAGAAATGTACTCACAACTATAAGGTCAAGTAATCATTGACACAGCAGGAATGAATATCCAGTGGACAAAAGAGCCTCTTCAACAAACGGTGTTGGGAAAATGGGACAGCAACATGAAGAAGAACAAGGAAACCGGACCACTTCCTTACACCGACACAAAGGTAAATTCAAAACCGATGAAAGACCTAAACGTAAGCCGGGAAACTCTCAAAATTTTAGCAGACAACACAGGCAGCAATCTCTTTGACCTTGGCTGTAGGAACTTCTTACTAGGTATGCCACCAGAGTCAAGGGAAACAAAGGCAAAAATGAACTACTGGGACTTCATCAGGATGAAATCTTATGCACAGCAAAGAAAACAATCAGCAAAACTAAAAGGCAGACATTGGAATGGGAGATGATATTTGCAAATGACATGCTGGATGAAAGGTTACTGTCCAAAATATTTAAAGAAGTTATTGAACTCAACACCCAAAGAACAAATAACCCAGTTAAGGAATGGTCGGAAGACACCCTGGAAAGCAGTATGGGGTTCCTCAAAAAATTAAAAACAGAACTACGTTACAACCTCACAATTGCCCTACTAGGTATTTATGTAAAGGATACAAAAATGCTGATTCAGAGGGTCACATGCACCCCAAAGTGTATAGCAGCATTATCAACAATAGCCAAATTATGGGCCAAGCCCAAGTGTCCATCGACTGGTGAATGGATAAAGATGCGGTGTATACACAGGCATGATCAAAAAAAAGTGAAATCTTGCCATTTGCAACAAGGTGGGTGGAACCAGAGTGTCTTATGCTAAACAAAATAAGTCAATCACCTAAGTATCATATGCTTTTCAGTCATATGTGGAATTTAAGAAACAAAACATATGAACATAGGGGAAAGGATAGAAAAATAATAAACAAGACGGGTTATTTGGAGGAAAATGGCTTGTGACAAAATCTAAATGCAAAGAAGAGTGGTAGAAGGTTCGTGGGGAAAAAAAATCTTAAAAAAATTTTATGTGTGGTCATGATGCACTAAGGTTAAAATAAATAGATTTTTAAAGTACACTGTTTCTCCTCCTTGGATCCAAAGGCTGGGAAAATGATAACAATACTCTTGCTGCCAGCCTCCAAATCCTCCACGTTTGTGTTGTTCCTGTTCAGCAGGGGAATGGATGCCTCTGCCATGTGAGGGATGGAATATCTATGAAGGGCTTTTACTAAGGTTCATGGGAGCCATTTTCCTAAACTTAGCCCACTGTATGGCAGAAATGGATATCCGCGTGGCTAAAACATATCTATGTGGGCATTGTTGAGAAAGGCAGGGAAATAGACCTTGATTTTGGCCCTTTCGCCCCCTCCCTCAATGGCCAATGATCAATATGCAAGTTATTGCTGAACCAAAACACAATTAGTGCATCCCACGACAACCATAAAAACAAACAAAAACAGAACAAAACAAAACAAAAACAAAACAAAAAACAAAAACACTACTGCTAATGGTAATAAATAAATGAGTGAATAGGTAAATAAACACATAAATAAATACAAAATAAATATAATTTTAACAAAAAGAGTAAAACAACAGGACAACACACCCTTTTATGTTGTTTTACCTAAGCCTTGGTTGGAGTTACCCATTCCTTATAGTCCACAAGGCCAAGCAATTATAAAATGAGCACGTAATAAGCTCAAACACGTGTTAACAAAAACCAAAACCAAAACCAAAACAAAAAGGGGGAGATACCCCTGGCTGTCTGCATTACAACCTCAGCTCCTTCTTGCTATGATGACTCTTAACTTTTTAAGTCTTAATCCTCAAGGACTAATGCAGCTGAGTGACATTCTTCAAAATAAGATAAACCCTCTCACCTTACGGTGCTACGCAAAACCACTGAAGGGGGGCCCACACGGACTGGGCCCACTAAACTTCTCACCTGGGGTTGAGGGTACACTTGTGTTCTTTCAGATTCTGGACATTTGTGGATTCCTTCTTGTTTGGTAAAGCCTTACCATGGCATCACGGAGATCCCCGGGATATCTTCCAACCAACCAGGACATCCAGAGAATGCCTCTGAGTGAGCGGCCACCGGCCCCTTTTGCAATATGGAAGAAGCCTCTTCGTGAACTCCTCATCCTGAAGCCACTCCACAAAACGTAAGTCCTTGCCCCTGACATAACATGAGGAACACTTAAATGCCGCCTAAGCAGGCCGGCATCCTCTTACAAAACAATGATGTTGCGTATACCCCTAATTCACCTCTGATGGCCATGATTTCTGTCTTTAACGAAAATTCAGTGTGTGTAAGCCTGATTCTTCTCCTTGCCCTCTTTTGTCCAGGCCAAGTTCACTATTCAAGTTGGGGCTCATCTCCTTAAGCCACCTATATTTGATAGCCTAACACTCCTAGACTGGGCTATTCTTATTAGCAATGACGACAGAGTTCATAGATGGAGCCAATCTTAACCTGCCCTTCCAAATAGAACAAGAGCGTTGGCTTTATATGCCAAGACCTTCACGGTGACTTCCTCCAGCACCTCCTATGCGTGTTACTAAACTTAGCAACTTACCTGCTTGCCTTAGACTAAAAATCAACTGGCTTTTACATGTACAACCCCAAATTTCTACCAGGCCAGACGACTTTACCTTTTTCTCGGTCACAAGCTTTGATATACCTCAAAAAAAACAAGCATATCTCGCACTCCTAATGTTATAGCTTGCTCTAGTCTCAAGTATTCAGACCACCCCTGGAATAATATTCCTTGGACAACCTGTTATGGAGAGACTGAGCATAATCTTCACTGGGGTACCTGGGCTATTGTTGACAGGGGTCCTAGAGGACATCTTGAAACAAAATATTCTAATAACACCACATCCTTTGGCCAGCCTAGTAGGAGAATATTTTTTGAAAAGATGGAGACTTGTCCGGCCCTATAATTTCTGCACATAAAGGGAAATTAAAAGGACCTTGGCCTGTTAATCTTTGGAAACTAGGCCTTCCCTTCTTCACTCGTACTATTAACCAATGGTGAAATTTATGTAAAGCGACATGGCAACCTAACTTGGGCCTCTCTGCACAATGACCAATTTGCGTGGACAACTATTTGTGTCCCTTTTCCCTACGTTCTCTTTGCTACCTCCCCTTTGCAGATCCAACAACTAGGAAATACTGATAATATCTCTACCTCTCAGGGCTGGTTTATGTCCTGCATAAGTAAAGATAACATCATCCAATTAAACACCTCCTTCTTAGGAGTACTTAGTGCATCTCAGCCTGGGTTCCTGTTAATAGCTCTGAACCCTATATGCATCCTTCAGGACTAGGCATGCCTTCCAAGCTTATTCGACACTGGCACTCTGCCGTAAGGCAAAAAAGGTTTGTTGGCCTGTTAATCATGGGCATCCTAGCAGCAGTAGGCATTATCACCTCTGCACTACAGCTGGAGTCACCCTGCATCATACTATCCAGACAGCCCATGTCCTTAATAAATTCATGGTCAATGCTACCAAAGCATTTATAAGCCATACTTCCATTGATAGACAACTTCTGGCCCACCTGGAAGCTCTTGAGGCTGCAGTGAAATTTATTGGAACAAGACAGGAGGCCTTGTTCCTCCACTGTAAACTGCCCTGTGACCCTAGCTACTAGAATATATGCATGACTGGAATTCCTTATAATCACTCCCAAGCTTGGGATGCTGTCCAGACACATCCTCACAGTATCTTTTCTTCCCACCTCTCTGACAATATAAAAGATTTAGATACGACTTTGTTCCAAAAGCTACAATTTGCAAAGGATCAGCTTAAAAATAAATGGGCTGATTCCTGGGAAACGTGGCACGACCTAAATCCTTTCTCACTTAAGGCTAGCACCCATCTCAAATTCTGGGTAACTTTGGGAAGTGGAATGCTTTTACCATTGTGCAGAATCACCCTCCAAGCTATCCAAAAGCCAAAAAAATTAAAAAAGACAAGGAACTCATCATGACGGATTGTCTTCAAACATGAAACTAAGAGAACCCCCCCCCAAAAAAAACCCACAAAACCAAAAACCCAAAAGCAAAAAACAATAAGGGGGAACAGTGGAGAAGCCTGGGCTTATACCAATGAGTTAACAAGGCACAAAGAAGTACAAAGCCATAGGATGCTCACATCTGAGTTTGGGTAAACAGGATTAGCAGCCAAGAATAGGAGGTACAAAGGCACAAAGAATAGAGAGGGTCAAAAAACAAGAGACAAGAAGGAAAAAGAAGCGAACAGAAAAGCATGATTCAAAACAAAGATAAAATATCTTTATTTATTCAAAATATCTATATTTATCCAAAATAAAGATAAAATGAAACGACAAAAAAAACAAATCAGAAACTATGAGACTGATTCCACTAGGAAGAAACAAAAAAGAAGGAGGAGGGAGGAGGAGGGAAGGAGGAGGAGGAGGAGGAGGAGGAGGAGGAGGAGGAGGAGGAGGAGGAGGAGGAGGAGGAGAAGGAGCAGGAATAGGAGGTGGAGGAGCAGGAACAGGAGGTGGAGGAGCAGGAATAGGAGGAGGAGGAGGAGGAGGAGGAGGAGGAAGAGGAGGGAAGAAGGAGGAGGAGGAGGAAGAAGAGGAGGAGGAAAAATAAGGTGAAAAAAAGAGTTATCTGTTGGTGCCCAGAGAATGGTGCGTTTGCTGGTCTGCAAAGAGGCTGGTTGCATAATCACAGCATCAGTCTTACTCCAGTTAATTAGCAGCTGCAAAGCATGGAGGAATGGAGTTTGGGGTAAGCAGGTCTTTTCTACTCTGGGGGCTGCTATGCTGCTCTCTGGAGTCCCAGAGTGTTGGTGTTGGGACAAATGGCATGACTCCAGTCTCTCATGGCCATACTGGAGATCTCAGCTGCACTGTTCAGGCAGCCCTTGCAGAAGAGCAAGGGCCATCAGCTTGCTTTGTGCCCCAAATATCCTGAGACTTCTCCTTGGTACACACTGCTAAGATGTAAAGCCGTGTCTTAAAGGACCTGGCACTGTGCAGATCTTCTTTCCTCCTCTGGAGTAGAACTTCTCCACCTGTTGAAAGGCCTTTGTCTGGCGCTGGCAGGGTCTTTTGTCCTGGGGGAGGCAATAAACCCTCCACCAAAAGTAGTCCAGAAAGGGGATTGTTCTCTCCCAGTGTGCCCCAGGGATTGCTACACCATACATTACCCCCTTTTCCCCGTGAGAACTCTCCACAGCTACATTCTGGAGAAAGTTGTGCATGTCCAGAAACTCAGGGTTTAAGCTCCATATCCTATTTGCAAAAGAGAGATGCTCAGTACCTTTACTTCCCAATTGGTGGCCCAGAGAAGTTTTCCTCTTGTGCTTATTTGATGCTGCACTATCTCAACCCTTCTCTCTTTCTCTCCCTTTTGTCTCTCCTTGGAAGGGATTCCCTCCCCTCATGGTTCCAACACTTTCTTCCCCCAACTCACATCATGCACCTTGCTTCTGCCAAGCTGTCTCCCTCCAACCGTGGAAATCCTTCTGCCACTCTGCAGATCAATTTTCTGAGTGTTCTGAATAATCTGACCTCAATCCAGCTGCGTGTGAAGCCCAGGATCCCCCTACCTGTCTCTCATCTTAACTTAATATCAGCGTAGTACATTTTAGCTTCATCCATTGAAAATTGCTTCATCATTGCAAATGGAAACATGTCATTATTTTCAATGGCTGAGAAATCTCACTATGCATGTATATGTATACATATTACCTATGTACACTACATCATTTTTAATCAGTCATCTGTTGATGAACATGAAGATGTTGATGACCATCTGTTGATGAATAGCTCCATAGTTTAGCTATTGGTGATATAACTTGGGGGTGCATGTACCCCTTTGAATCTGTATTATTGTATCCTTTGGGATAAGAATATGCTGCAGCAGAGAGCAAAGGGGTCACTGCCTGTGCTCTCCTCCAGGATTTTGATGCTTTCCTGTCTCACATTTAGATCTTTGATCCATTTCAAATTTATTTTTGTGTATCATGTAGGGAAATAGTCCAGTTTTATTCTTCTGCATGTCACTGTCCAGTTTTCCGAGCATCATTTGTTGAAGAAACTGCTTCCCTGCACCCCCTCCCCCACCCCCGCCATTGGATATTGTTTCCTGCTTTTTGGAAGATTATTTGGCCATACATTTGTCAGTCAATTTCTGGGTTCTCTATTCTGTTCCATTGATCTATGTGTCTGTTTTTGCACTATTACCATTCTGTCTTGAAGACTACAACTTTCAGATATAGCTTGATGTCTGAAATCATGCTCCTCAAGCTTTTTTTTTTTTTTTTCCTATTTCAGAATTGCTTTGGGTATTCAGAGTTTTTGTGCCTCAATGCAAATTTTAAGAATGTTTGATATAGTTCTGTGAAGAATGCTGGTAAGGGATTGCATTAAATGTGTAATTACTTGAGGTAGTGTAGACATTTTAACAATGTTTGTTCTTCCAACCCGTGAACATGACATGCTTTTCCATTTCTTTGTATCCCCTTCAATTTCTTTCATAAACGTTCTACAGTTTTAGAGTACAGAATTTTACCTCTTTAGTTAGGTTCTTTCCTAGATGTCTTATTGGTTTTGGTACTAATAAATTGGATAGCTTCCTTGGTTTCTCTTTCTGCTACTTTGTGTAATTTGTATACACAAATGCAAGTGATTTTGGGCCCCTGAGAGGCTCGGTCAGTTGGGCATGTGACTTTGGCTCAGGTCATGATCTCACGGTTTGCGAGTTCGAGCCCCCGTCAGGCTCTGTGCTGACAGCTTGGAGCCTGGAGCCTGCTTTGGATTCTGTGTCTCCCTCTCTCTCTCTGATCCTCCCCTGCTCACACTCTGTCTCTCTGTCCCCAAAACAAATAAATGTTAAAAAATCTTTAAAATTTTTTTTAATGTTTATTTATTATTGAGAGACAGAGAGAGAGACAGAGCATGAGCATGGGAGGGGCAGAGACAGGAGAAGACACAGAATCCAAAGCAGGCTCCAGGCTCTGAGCTGTCAGCACAGAGCCCGACGCGGGGCTCGAACCCACAAAGTGCGACATCGTGGCCTGAGCTGAAGCCGGACGCTTAACTGACTGAGCCACCCAGGCACCCCAATGTTAAAAAAATGTTTAAATAAAAAAAAATGCAACTGATTTATATCAGGTGACCTTATATCCTGTGATTTTGCTGAATTTTCATGTATTAGTTCTAGCTACGTTTTCATGGAGTCATTGGGTTTTCCATGTAAGGTATCAGATCATCTGCAAATAGTGACAGACTATTTGTATGTCTTCCTTGCCAATTTGTATGTCCTTTTAAAGGTTTTGTTGTCTGATTGCTGAGGCTAAGACTTCCAATACTGTATCAGATAGTAATATCTGATAGTAGTGTCAGAGTGGGCATTCTTGTCTTATTTCTTGATCAACAGGGCAAAGGCTTTCAACTTTTCCCCATTGAGGATGATCACACTGTGGGCCCATCATATACGGTCTTTATGATGTTGAGGTATGTTATGTGTCTATTCTGTGTCTATTTTTTTTTTTTTGGCAGTTTTTATCAAGAATGAATGCTGTATTTTGTCAAAGGCTTTTCCTGGATGTACGGTGAGGATCATATGGTCTTATCCTTTCTTTTATTAATGTGGTGTATCACACTGATTTGCATATATTGAACCAGCCCTGCAGCCCAGGAATAAATCCCACTGATCTTGGTGAGTAATTCTGTTAATGTGTTGTTGGCTCCAGTTTGCTAGAATCTTGTTGAGAATTTTTGCAACTAGTTTCATCAGGGATATTGGCCTGTAATTCCTTCTTAGTGGGATCTTTGCCTGGTTTGGGAATCAAGGTAATGTTGGCTTCATACAATGAATCAGGAAGCTCTCCTTCCATTTCTATTTTTGGGACAGTTTGAGAAGAATAGGTATTAACTGTGTTTTTTTAACTGGCTGGTAGAATCCCCCTGGGAAATCTTCTGGCCCACCACTCCTATTTGTTGGGAGATTTTTGATACCTGATTCAATTTCTGCACTAGTCACGGGCCTGTTCAAATTTTCTATTTCTTCCTGTTGAGTTTTGATAGTGTGTGATTTTCTAGGAATGTTTTTTTATTTCTTCCAGATTGCCCAATTTGTTGGCATATAATTTTTCATAGTGTTGTAACTTTTTTTTTTTTTTCCTGTGGCATTGGTTGTCACCTCTCCTCTTTCATATGTGCTCTTGCCTATTTGGATGCTTTCTCTTTTCTGTTTGACAAGACTGACGAGGGATTTATTAATTTTGTTTATTCTTTCAAAGAGCGAGCATTTAGTTTAAACGGTCTGTTCGACTGTTTGTTGTTGTTCCAGTTTCTACATCCTGTATTTATGCTCTAATTTTTCCCTTCTTCTGCGGGTTTTGCTGTTTATTTTATAAAGCTCCTTTAGGTGTAAGGTTAGGTTGTGTATTTGGGATCTTTCTTGCTTCTTGAGTGAGGCTCAAATTGCAACATACTCTTCTCCTAGACCTGCTTTTGCTGCCTCACAAAGGTTTTTATTTCATCACAAAGGGGTTCCATTTCATCCCAAAGAGTTTTCATTTTCATTTGCTTCCATGTATGTTTTTTAAAAAAAAATCTGCTTTAATTTCCTGGCTAACCCGGTCATTCTTTATAAACTTTTTTTTCGTGTTCATTTATTTTGAGAAAGATAGAGACACAGCATGAGCAGGGGAGGGTCAGAGAGAGGGAGACACAGAATCTGAAGCAGCCTCCAGGCTCTGAGCTGTCAGCACAGAGCCCGACGCGGGGCTCAAACCCACAAATAGTGAGATCATGACCTGAGCTGAAGTTCGACGCCTAACAGACGGAGCCCCCCAGGCACTGCCACCCACCCTTCATCCTTTAGTAGGACGTTCTTTAACCTCCACATATTTGAGGAATTTCTTAATTTTCTCTTGTGATTATCTCCAAGTTTCATAGCTTTGTGACCCGAAAATGTGCATGGTGTGATCATTTATCTTTGTGGAGGGCTGTTTTGTGACTCAGTATGTGATGCATTCTGGAGAACGTCCCATGTACACTTGAGAAGAATGTGAATTCTTCTGGTTTAGAACGACATAATCTGAATAGATCTGTTAAGGCCACCAGCCCAGCGTGTCATTCAAAGTCATTGTTTCCTTGTTGATTTTCTGCGTACTTGTTCTGTCCATGTCTGTAAGAGTAAAATCCCCTACTATTATTGTGTTATTATCAAGGACTTTGTTTATTTTGTGATTTATTGACTTATACACTTGGGTTCTTTCAAGTTGGCAGCATAAATATTTACAACTGTTATACAGACCACTTACTTCTGATACAATGTCCTTCTTCATGTCTTTTTACAGACTTTGTTTTAAAAGTTAGTTTGCCTGGGTGTGCCAGGGTGGCTCTGTGGGTTAAGCGGCCAACTTTGGTTCAAGTCATGATCTCACGGTTGGTGAGTCCAAGCCCAGTGTCAGCCTTTGTGCTGAAATCTAAGAGCTGGAAGCCTGCTTCAGATCCTGTGTCTCCCTTTATCTCTGTCCCTTTCCCACTCACACTCTATCGCTCTCTATCAAAAAATGAATAAACATTAAAAAAAAAAAAGTAAAACCTAGTTTGTCTGATACACGTGTGGCTGCTCTAGCTTTCTTTTTGTGATAGATGGTTCTCCATCCACTTACTTTCAATTTGCAGGTGTACTTAGGTCTAAAATGAGTCTTTTGCTGGCACATATGGGTAGATCTCGTTTTTATATACATTCTTCACCCTGTGTCCTTTGAGCGGAGCAATTTAGTCCACTAATATTCAGAGCGCTTGTTGAAAGATATGAATTTAGTGCTATTGTGTTACCTGTAGATTTTGTGTTTGTGGTGATGTTCTCTAGTTCTTGGTAGTCTTTGTTTCTTTGGGCTTTTGGGGGGTTTTTTGCCTCCACTGCTAGAGTCCCCTTAAAATTTTTTGCAGGATTGATTTAGTGGTCACAAACTTGTTTAGTTTTTGTTGGTCTGGGAAAGTCTCTATCTCTCCATCTATTCTGAATAACAGCCTTGCTGGATATGGAATTTTTTGGCTGAATATTTTTTTCCCATTCAGCACATTGAATATTTTCTGTAACTCCCTTCAGGCCTTCCAAGTTTCAGTGGACAGGTTTGCTACCTCCCTTTTGTGCCTACCCTTGTAGAGTAAGGGCCTTTTGTCCCTAGCTGCTCTTTGTAATTTGCAAGTTTCACTGTGTTATATCATGGTGTTGACCTGTTTTTGTTGATTTTGAGGTGAGTTCTCTGTGCCTTTTGTACTTGAATGTTTGCTTTTCTCCCCAGATTAGAGAAGTTTTCAGCTACGATTTGTTCAAACAATATTTCTCTTCTGCCTTTTGCTCGTCTTCTGGAAGCCTTATTATTTGGATATTTTTTTTTTCATATTATGGAATCACTAATTTCTCCACGTCTCCCCTAGTGATCTAATAATTTTCTTTTCTTTCTCTTTGTTCGCCTTCATTATTTTCCATAATTTTATTTTCTATATTTTCTGTTTTCTTCTCTGCCTCTTCAGTACTCATTGTGTATCCAGTGGGTTTTGGACCTCAGTGATAGCATTTTTTTTTTTAAATCTCGGGCTGACCAGTTTTTATGACTTTGATCTCCAAAGCAAGGGTTTCTTTCATGTCTTCCATATATTTTTTCAAGCCCAGCTAGTAGTCTTCTGACTGTTGTTCTAAATTCTTGTTCAGATGATGCATTGTTCATATCTGTTTTGAGCAAATCCCTGGTCTTGATTTGATCTTGACCCTTATCTTGTGGAGAATTTCTTCAGCTTGTTATTTTGGCTAAGTTTCTGTCTTTTGCATGTTTTGAAAGGTTGTTATGTTTTCTGCCCCTGGGAGTACTACTGTGTTAAAAAAAAGGGGTCATAAACAGTCCAGGTCCTGGCACTTCAGGTTGTATTTCAGGTGCATGCTGTGTGCACTGTCCTGTTGTGTTTGGCTTCTCTTTCCCACTGGTTACTCCTCTGCAGAGCTCCTCCTTGCTTTTAGAGCTGAGTGTTTGAACTTTAAACCAGGTGTGCTTTGATTTGTTTGTTGAAGTAAGCCTGGGAAAAAGAGAAAAAAAAACCTTTATACCAAAAAAAGAGGAAAGGAAAGTAACGACAACAAAAAAATCAAATAGAGAATCAAAATCTATATGCCTGATTCTAAAGGGGAAAAAAAAAGATTTAAAAAAGAAAAGGAAAAAAGAAAAAAAATCTGATGCAGAGAGAGAAAGAGAGAGAGAGTAAGCAAGGGAAGAGAGAGAAGGAAATAAAAAAGAAACTATGAGCCTGATTCCAAAAGAGAAAGAAAAAATAAATAAAAGAAAAATAAATTAAAAAATAAATCAAACCTGGTCCTATTTCCACCTAAACTTTCCACCTAAACTTTAAGTGTTGTTTTAAACACTGGATCTTCAGTACACTCGGTTTATGGGGGGCGCTGTCTGTGCTGGGCTTTTGGAAGACCAGCCCACTGCCTTGGCTCAGATGAAGTCCTGACCCAGAAAATATGCAGTTTCAGGCACAGGGGGGCAGAGTTTGTGTTGAGCTGGTCCTTCCTCCTTTGGGGACTGTTTATTGCTCTCTGAAGTCCCACTGCATGGGTGTTGGGAGGAAATGGCGCCACCCCAATCTCTCTTCCCTGGACTGGGGATCTCACACCCCTGTTGTTCAGGCAGCCCTCATAGAATAGTGACGGCAGGCAGCTCACCCTGCACCACAATTCTCCTGTGTTTTATCTTTGGTGGGTAGCTGGGACTCAAAACCCAAAGTCTTAAAAAACTGGGCACGTGCAGATCCTTCTCCGGAGTAGAGCCTTCACCGGAGTAGAGCCTCTCCACACTGTATCTGATATCCTTTGTCCCTGAAAAGCACTCCCATGCCTGCAGAGAGCACCAAATCTATGAGGCAGAACAGCTAACAGCAGCAAAGTTGATATTCCCTCTGGGTGCACCTCTCTCCCTTGCTGACGAAAAGCCTTAGGCTGGCAGCTGCGGGGTCTTTTGTCCTTGAAGAGGTAACAGACCCTGCTCCAAAAGTACTCCCGGAAGGGCACTGCTCCTCCCCTCCCCCCCCCCCCATGCACCCTGGAGATCTCTACACCACCCTACGCCCTCTGGGGCCAGCCCCCACCTGTCCAGGAGTGCACCTCACATACCCTCCCCAGAGAAAGTCATGCATTTCCCAAACCTTGGAGTTTGAGCTCCAAATGCTGATTGAAACACACACACACACACACACACACACACACACACACACACACAGCAACCCTCAGCACCTCTGGCTCTCCAGTCTGTGGTCCAGAGAGAGGTTGTCCCCTTGTGTGAAATGATCCCACACTTTCTCTATCCCTGTTTCTCTGTCTCCCTTTTGTCTCCACAAAAATGGCTCACTCTCCTCCACAGCTCTGCCATTTTTCTCTCCCCCAATCCACTTCCACGCACCTCGATCCTGCCAAGCTGTCTTCTTCCAACTGTGGAGATCCTTCTGCCTCTCCACAGATGGATTTCCTGTGTGTTCCAAGTGGTCCAACCTTAATCCAGTTGTGTTTGAGGGACAAGGAAAGCCCAGAGTCCCCCTACTTCCCCACCATCTTAACTCTTCCTCTAATCCTTGAGGGAGTGAATTCCTAAAGGGACAGCTGAATAAGTTCTGGGGTGGGTTGGAGATTCACCATGATTAAATCTAATTCCCACGGAGAATGGGAAGAAGAGTATTGGTGACTTGGCAACATGCGTTACTTTTCCCTGTAAATTTTGAGATTTTACCTGGCTGAGTGGAAACGCACTTGTGTGGCCCTGGCTCTCAGTCTATGTCACAGTGTAGGAACAGAAGGGGGTATTCCAGAACCTCAGAGTCCTGAAAGACTAGTTGTCACAGAAAGAACAGTTTTGTTGCCTTTGAACATGTGTTTATTCTGTTTTGTGAAATGAGCCACAACTGAATGAGGAAGTCATAAAGAAATACACAGTCACTGGTGAACACTACAATGCCAGTTGGGAGAGCACTTCCATAAAACCCATGGGTTCTACCTTGAGGGATGCAAAAGCCTGTCAATGCTGGTAGCTCTGGCTGAGCTTTCTCCCATCTATCCTTGGTGGAATTTTGATTTTTCTGCTATGTAGATTTAAGGGTAAATAAGAGCAGCCTATCACTGCAGAGATAGTGTGAACATATAAGAGCAGTGGACTGCAGAGATAGTGTGAATATATCAGACACGGCCCAGTTTTCGCAAATTAGAAGGTCATCTTCTAGTATTTTAGGGTGAGTCAGTGCTCTTTCACTGAGTACCAGGCACCTGCCAGCACAAGAAAGCTTTAGGCTCTGGTCAACTGCAAGAAATGATCACACTGCCCGGCTGCAGGTGATCATAAGTGCCCGGTAATCTGCCAATAATTGTGCCTGAAGCTGGGTGGGGGGTGGGGAGGAGGAGGGAAAGGGAATTCTATCAAAGCCTTTTTCTGACTTCTCCTTCAATAGATAAGAGGCTCTGGAACTTTCCTTGACAAATAAGGGCTAAATGTTAAGTCTTCTCTTTATTTAATCTGGTCGTATAAGTTTTATCTTGGAAAGTTAGGTCCCATTTTGACTCAAAGCATCTCCCAAAACCCTCAACACTAAGGAGAAACAGAATAACTGGACACATCCATATTTGCAAAGAAAAAAGTAATACTATTTGCAAAAACATGCTTTTGTATCCAGTGTGGAAAGTACTAACGAACACAAGCATACATAAGTACGCAATAAACATTTCTATTAGACCTAATAAGTAAATTCTGGAAAGTGGCATTAAATAGGATCAACACATTAAAAACTAATTGTATTTTTATAAATTAGAAATAAATAGTCCAAAAATGGAATTAAGAAAACATTCCATTTACAGGAGCAGCAAAAAGAATAAAATATATAGGAATGTATTTAACCAAAGATGTGCAAGATTTGTACATTGAAACTATAAAATATTGTTGAAAGAAATTTTAAAAGGACCTTAAAACAAGTACAAAGACTTCTGTGCTCATTAACAGGTGGCCTACAGATGATCCAAACAGATCTGCCACTTCAAAGCAATCCCTTTCAAAGCATCTCTTGGCTTTTTGTTGTTGTTGTTGTTTTTAACCTGTGCTTATTTTGTTTTCCTAGAAACGCACAGGGGGATTCTAAAATTCACACGGACTTACAAGGGACCCATAAAACCAAATCAATCTTGAAACCATACGACTTATACTTCCAAATTTCAAAATGTACTACAAAATCAAATAGAGTATGGTAATGGCGTATAAATACACATAGAGATCAATAATAAAATTTAGAGACAGAAATAAACAGTCACACATATGGTTAGAAGGAATGTCAAAACCACTTAATGGGGGAAAATAGTCTCTTCCACAAATGGTGCTAGGATGAGTTATCAACAAATAAAGTATGAAGTTGGACTCCATGATACACCATATACGAAAACTATTAAAAACGGTGTAAGTTCATGAACATAAGAATTTAAACTCGAAAACTTTTCAGAGAAAACATAGTCATAAATCACCATGTTCTAGGATTGGGCAGTGGTTTCTGAGATATGACATCAAAGTACAAGTGCAAAATAAATTTTACGTGCAAGTAAGTTAACTGGGTTTCATCAATAGCAAAAACCTTTGTGGGGTGTTACTGTGCACCGAAGAAAAAGTTCTCAGACACTTAGACTGAGTGAACATGCAGGGCTGCCTCAGCCAGTGAAAACAGTAGCTGCGGCTAACTGCACATAGCTTTTATTTCTTATTTTATCAGATACGAGTATTAAAGAGTACCAAAGTATAGGACGAGAAAACAAAGGATCGTCTGATGTTTATGTGAAAAACATGCAGGGAGTACGTGCATCTCCAATGAGTGCCAGGAAGTTACAACCAATTTTGTACCTAACTATCCTTTGGGGGATCATGGGGCTCTATTCTGATAATGCTATCGCATCCAAGAGCCTTGAGACCAGAACACTGCTGACGTTTCAGCAATTCCCCATTTACCCTTCAGGACTTAGAATACATTCGCTAGAAATAACTCAACAGTGGAGCAAAAGAAATCATGAAGAAAGTGCAAAGGTAACTCACAGAATGGAGGAAAATATTTGTAAACCCTATCTGATATGGGCTTATATCCGGAATGTGTGCATAAGTCTCATATCTCCACGATAAAAGACAACCCATTTTTAAAATGGCAAAAGATCTTAAGAGACCCTTCCTCCAGAAGGCCAGCCAATAAGCACAGGAAAAGATGATAAATATCATTAAACATGTGGAAGCACAAGTCAAAAGTATAACAGGGTACCACTGGATGTCTATAATCAAACGAATGAATACTAGGAAGATGTTGGTGAGAATGTGGATAAATATGTCGCCTAGTGGGAACATAAAATTGTGCAACTGCTGTGGAAAACACTTTTGTCACTTCCTTAATAAGTTAAACATATAACTACTATATAATCCAGCAATTTCATTCTTAAGTATACACCCAAAAGAACTGAAAACAGATGGTCACACAAATATTTGTACAGAAATGTCCATGGCAGCCCTATTCACAATTGACAAAAATTGAAAACAATACAAATATTCATCCTCAGATGAATGGATAGAGAACATGTGGTAAATCCAAGGAATATAATGAGCCCTAGAAAGAATGAAGAACTCATGGATACTACAATCTTGAAGTCAAAAGAAATCAATTGCTAGGGTGAAGGGAAAATGTGAGGTGGTTGTTAGTGAGCATGGTGTGTGTGTGTGTGTGTGTGTGTGTGTGTGTGTGTGTGTGTGCGCGCGCGCGTGTGCGTGTGAAGGTGACAAAAATATTTTGGATTTATATAGTAATGATCACACACCTTTATGGATATGATAAAAATTACCAATTGCATACTTAAAAATGGGAGAATTTGATGTAGTGAATTATACCTTTTTAAAAAAGTCTTAATTCTTGGAGCTCTAATTGTATGAGATGGAAACATGTATCAAATGTATCAGGAACCCTCGGAGCAACATTTCATATTAACAACAACAAAGAAAAGCTATTCAGCAAACCAAGTTTATTGTAAATGTCATCAGTGAAACAGATGATGGACACAGTAGAATTTATTCAGGAAATACTAAAGGCCGACTATTTGCGGAGCTTTGTTCTGGAAGCCCGGGTTGGTCAGCAATCCCTCAACAAGACAAGAGCCCTATCTCCCAATAAGCTGTAACTGGTAAATGACAGTCAAAGTTCTGCTGGCAGGGCGGGCTCTGGGCAAGTGTTGGAGACCAGACAAATCATGAAAGCCAATAGTCTTCCACTTTTTGAGAAGTGTGAGGACACCTTAGGTTAAACTCCAACTAAAACACAAGTGTATGGCTGCTTTCACTCAACGCTGATCTATTATTACATTCCCAAACACTGGAATACCTCTTAAGTTCTTCGAATACCTTCCATAAGCAGGACCTTTTCCTCGGAAAACTACAAATCCCAGAAGGCTGCCGGCGCAGCCCAGTGGGCACGCTCACTTTTTCAGAGCCCCGAATTACGCTGTGGGCTCGGGAGCTACAGCGACGCAGCTTGCTCGGAGTGCCAGTTCCAGTTCGATCCGGAGTCTCTACCCCGGACTTGGCAACGCCTCACGGCCTTTACTGAAACTTTGGCCCCAAAGAGCGACAGCGTAGCCTTTAACATTCCCCATCCTGCCCGACTTCCTCCCCTCTAAGGACAACCTCCTCCGGTCACGTGAAATACCTCTCGTGCGCGACTGGTTGCCGAGGTACAGAACCTAAAAGCTACGTTTTGAAAGCTTCCGTGCTGCTGGTTAAATGGCACATTTTGGCTGCTTGCGTCAATCCTTCGCGACTCAGGTGAAACTGGTAGTGCTGAAAGAGGCACCCACCATCCTCAGTTAGGTCACTGGGGGAAATGCCTGGCTTGCCACCGACTACAAGGTAAAAGGTGAGGAAGAATACTGTTTTTTACGTGTTGGCTGTTAACGCTTGTTTGGTAACCTTTGCCACGAGACGAACATTTGGCTTTGTTTCCTCCCGGGCGATGACTGTGGGAGCGAGTGTGTGTTTTTACCTGTGTGTAGGACTAAATGGGGTGGGGAAGACCGCTAGGGCTTGGGGGCGCTTGGCTGAGAAGGAAGGGCAGGGGACGCAGCCCTATCTGAAGGCCAGGTGCGGGTGAGCCAGGTGTGACAGCCACGTGCGAATGTCGCTGCGGGGGCCTTGGAGCCTGGTGATCTTGCTCCCAGTGCTCCCCGCGCTGGGCACCACAGTCGGGAGACGGGACTGAGGTCAATAGCTAGCCCTGGGACTTCGGTGGGTGCACAGAGTTGCTGTGGATGCGCCCTGGCAGAACTAGCGAGCTATTGCGTAGTTCGGTAATGGCGCGGAGGCGCTGGCTACGCTGCGTCTCCTTTTCCTGCTCTGCCTTTCCTTTCCGCCACCACACAGGCTGGTCCGTTGCTGTGAAGTAGCTGGTATGGGCGCGTGGTTCCTGAACCTTGGCTCTTGGCATCACCCGTTTGGCGACACGCGGGGGCAGCGATGCCGAGGTGATGCCAGAGGACTTCAGTCCGACACAATTGGGCGGGATCGTCGTGTAACAACTTGTCTTTCTAACTTACGTTTTTCTTCCTTTCTCTCTTTTTTTCTGTGCTTTGAGTGGCTTACCCCTGCCTGGCCTTTGCTGGGACACATTCTAGAAAATTTCCGTTATTTTACTTACGGCAAGGAGTTTTCACTCCCTGGATACAAGAAAGTGGAGACCTCCTTAAGAATGGGAGAATCCACTAGTTCTGCGATCGGTTTGTAGAATCGGGGAACGGTCACGCAAATGCATGCGGATGCGCTCCTTAACGGTATGCTGTTTTCGCAGCCCTGTTGCCGAGAATTGCAGACGAGGGCTTTGGAAATCCCGTTTCTTTCGCCTTCACTTGAACATATTAAAACATTCACTCCTGTATGAAATCACGAAATAATATTTTTCTAACATGTTTAATGAATTTCAGAAGGTCAAGTTTATAATTGAGCAAAGTGTCAAGAACTAGCTTTTTGGGGTCTGTTTCCAATGTTAGGTATTTTCAGGTATCAGTACAATGGGTTACTAACTTCTCAGGGTCCACCCGCCCCCCCCTGGCCCCCCCCCCCCCCCAACTTCTCACTCTCCACACAAGAAAGATGTGCAGGAAAGATCCAGTATGTGCAGCGCTGAAAGCGAAGTCGCAGATTCGACCTAGAAATTCAAAATTGTCACTTTGTGTGGCAGTGATTTTAGAGATCCTTCCCCCAGGGAGAACTCTGATTAAAATTGTAACATAAGTTCTGCTTTATGCTCCTTCGGATGAGGATAGAAAGTGGTTGGATTAGGAACACGGGTTTATTCAGTTAGTGTTTTAAATGACCAGATTAGAAAGGTTAAGGTAATGACCCTTTGTGTTAATAGTTGGACATGAATAGTCTGAAAATGATAGCGTCTCAGCTGATTCATTTTTGTCTACCAACTGTACAGTTCTCTGCTTATGCTTTTCTGGGCATTTTTCTAGTTTTGCTTTCTCATTTAACTGGGATTGAAACGTTAACAGGATAAGGTATTCATTTTGAATTTCTTTTCTTTCTTTTCTTTTTCTTTTCTTTTCTTTTCTTTTCTTTTTTTTCTTTTCTTTCCTTTCCTTTCCTTTCCTTTCCTTTCCTTTCCTTTCCTTTCCTTTCCTTTCCTTTTCTTTCTTTTCTTTTCTTTTCTTTTCTTTTCTTTTCTTTTCTTTTCTTTTCTTTTCTTTCTTTTCATTTCAAGTTGGGTGAATATCTGCTATCTGCAGGAGTCACTTTTAGGTACATTCTTTAATTTTTAAGTCACTTTTAGGTACATTCTTTAGTTTTTAAATTTTCTCATTGACTTGGGAAAAAAAATACTTCTCAAGGTAAACCTCTTTTCCTCTTTTTTCCCTTATATTTTCAGGAAGCAGAAATAATGTGTAATTATTCGGTTATTTTTTAAATATTGGGGCAGTTAAAACACAAGTGACTCCCTTGTTCCTCTGTTAAGACGATGGCTTTGATTGGGTTCTGTTATTACAGAATTACCTGTTTTTCCCTTGTTGTGTTTATTAGTGCTTATATATTTGGGGGTTCTGTTAGATGTATGTAAAGTTGTAATTGTTAATTTTTGTGGATTGACATTTTTGTCAAAATATGATGCTTTTGTCTTTTGTAACAATTTTTGCCTGAAGGCCGATTCTCATTTTAGCATTGCCCCTCTACCTTTCCGTTAGTTACTGTTTTTATGAAGTATCCCTTCCCCATGCTTTCATTTTCATACTGTTTGTGTCCTTCTATCTGAGTCTATTGTAGAAAACGGTTAGTTGGACTCTTCATTTTTAAAATCCATGTGTCGTACTTGGCCCCTTAATTAGAGAGTTTACTCCATTTACATTGAACGTAATTACTAACCGGGATGAATTTACTTCTGCTAATTAATTAATTAATTAATTAATTATGCTTTTTATTATTTATTTATTTCTGCTGTGTTTTGTTTGGTATGAGTCTTTTTTCCTTCTGTTACTGCCTTCTTCTGTGTTTGTGTTTTTTTGTAGTGTAGAATTTTTTTCCCTCATTTCTTTTTGTGTATATTGGTTAGTTTTATAGTTGTTTTCTGGGTATTACAATTGGCCCCTTCAGTTTATAACAAATGAATTTGACTTACTACCAAGTTTGTTTCAGTAGTATACTGAAAGTCTGTTCATATACAGTTTTGCCATCTTCTTTGTTGTATTGTCTTAGATTACATCTTTATAGATGGAACATTTTTATTTTTGTTTGTAGTTTGTCTTTTAATCACCTAGGGAAAAAAAGAAGTTAAGAACAGAAATACAGTAATACTGGCTTTTGTGTTTATCTTATGTAGGTACCTTTAGTAGTTTATTGTTTTGTATGGCTTTGACTTGATGTGTAATATCCTTTCATTTCTGTCTCATTTTCAGATGTCTCAAATCTGATCTTCATTTTCATTTTTTGTAGTGTGGGTCTGGTAATAAAGTATTCTCTCCTTCTCTTTTGCTTTGAATTTATTATCTTATTTACTTTTATTGAAGTGTGGTTGATGTACAATATTATATTATTTTCAGGCATACAGCATACTGATTCAACATACTAATACATTATGAAATGATCGGCAAACACAATTACTCCACTTACCATTTGTCACCATCCCCCCAGCTTTTGTTTGTCTGGAGATGTTTAATGCCCTCTTTTGTTTTGAAGGATAGACTTTGAATTTATCGTATCTTAAGTTTGTTGAGCTCCTTGTATGTGTAGATTAATAGTTTTTATCAGATACGAGAAATTTTTCCACTTCCTATTGTCTCTTAGTGGCTGTTATTTTCTTCAAATATTTTTTTCTGCTCTTCTGTATTCACTTCCTCTTTAACTCCCATCATGTGTGTGCTGGTATGCCTACAGGTCTCTTAAGCATGTTGATTCTTTTCATTCTTCTTTCTCACACTTTTTCATACGGTTTCTCACACTGTACCATTTCAGTTGACCTGACTTCCAGTGTACTGATTTTACTGCCTGCTAAAAACTCTGCTGTTGAATCTCTTTTTCATGAGTTTTTCATTTCAGTTACTGTACTTTTTGGGTCTGGAATTTCTGTTTGTGGTTCTTTTTTTGACTTTTATTTACTGATGCTGTTATTTTGTACATACATTGTTCTCCCGATTTAGCACTTTGTCCATATAAATTTTATTTTATTTTTTTATGTTTAGTTTTGAGAGAGAGAGAGAGAGAGAGAGAGACAGAGACAGAGACAGAGACAGACAGACCATGAGCAGGGCAGAGGCAGAGAGAAGGAGACTCAGAATCTGAAGCAGGCACCAGACACCGAGGAGTCAGCCCAGAACCTGACGCGGGGCTTGAACCCATGACCTGAGTTCATGACCTGAGCTGAAGCTGGCCGCTCGACTGACTGAGCCACCCAAGCACCCCACACATTTTATTACTTTTAAAACTTTCTCAGTAACATATTTACACCAGCAGGTAATTCAAAACATGCATGTAATTAGTTCAACACCAAGGTTTCCTAAGGGACATTTTCTCTTACTTTGTTTTATTCCTGTGATTTGCCCATAGTTCCGTGTTTCTTTGCACACATTATAATTTTTTGTTGGCAACTAAATGTGGCGAATGTTACTATCAAACAAAATCAAATTCTGATTTGGTAAGAAGACACCTTATTTAAAGAGACCGGTGCAATATGGAGAACATTCTGATTGTAGAAATCTGAAAGTATCTCAGTCAGAGAGTGGGTTTTCTTTTATTGGGTGGGTAAGCAAGATTAGTAAAAACTTTTTCAGGGGAAATGAGCAAGCAAAGAAAGTGAGCATATGGCATGGTGGGCTGTGTGAATCAGCTCTTACTTGGGGTGACTTCTTAATAGGGGGAAGAATCTGTATTTTAGTGCTTACTCATGGGTAAGCCTGAAATTAGGGGTCTGTGGGATGGAAAGAAGGCTGACTAAACTTTGGTCAAGAGAAGGCAGTGAGTAAGAAATGTGCAGTTGTGAGTACTGAACTGTGGATACCAGAATCTTTCCCCCACTAGCTAGGGTTCTTGCTGCTTGTGATAGATTATAGTTGTTTGTTCAGTTAACTCTTTATGGTTTCTTTATGGAGAGCTGTTTTGCAAAAATAATATATACTTTGTATGGTCCTGGAAGTCATCTGTTTTAGATAATGATATGAAAGATACTTCCTTGAAAGCTGGGAGTGACAAAAACAAAAACCAAACTCAGTCTTTACAAGTGGGTTTCTTTTAGGGAACTCCGTTAACGCTTGGCTAGGCCATTTAAAACTTGCCTTAGCGCGTACTTCCTCCTTGAACATAGCAAGATGTAAAACCTTAGGATCTTTAAGGTCTTTTCTGAGCATATCCTGCTCTTACATATGTCTGGTCTTCTGGATTCCCTGGTATACCTGGAGGCTTTTCAAAGCTCTGTTCCATCTATCTTTCTTCTCCAACCTTCTCATTTTTAGGTTGTTTGCCTTACCTGTTATTCTTAGCCCAGAATGGTGGCTGTGGCTGTTACTACAACTTTGGCACTCGGAGGCTATACCAGCCCAAGGGAGTTCGTTTAGAGAGTAGCAAAATAAAGGCTCCTTTGGAGCCACTGTATGGGTCAAAACCCATCATCAGTGCTCTTAAGAACAAGGTTTCTATTAGCCACTCTGCCACCGGCAGACCACACCAGGAATGCTAGCCGCTTTCAAGCTGTGGTTAGTGTATGTTAGGCAGGTAATTATAAAGTCACTCTGTCCTCTTACAGATATGCAGTAGCTGCTTTCTTCATTTATCCCTCCCCTGGTGGGTGTGTTGATTATATTCCAGACTTCTAAAAAAAAAAAAAAAGTGAATTTGGACAGTTTTGGGGATCTTAATCATTGCCTTAGTGTAGGAATGGTTTTATGGAAAACCTGCCTCATTATTTTCAGTCATGTCCCTCCCTCTTGCATAAGCTTAATTTTGTAAGGTGGTGGTATCCAGATAACACACTTAGTTAATTTTTTTTTTTTTTTTAACTTGGTTAGGTGAAATAGCTCCTAATGAATTATGTATAGTTAGCATACAGTTGTGATTGTCTAGAGTTATCTGTAGACTATCTAGAATTGATACATAATTGTATAATTGACAGGGCAAATGACAGACCTTGCTTCAGGGACGCGTGTTGTTTATGTAAAGTAGAGTTTAAAGTAATGTCCCAAGTAAATTCCTTTTCCTCCTTTTTCTTCTTACCTCTCCTTTTCCCCATGGTCCCAATATGATTATAAGTACCTTTCAGATAATCAAACGGGTGTGACTGTATTTAAAACATCTAAAGCATATACCAATTTAATGTTAGTATTCAGCAGCATTAAAGAGAGTAGATACAGATAGTAGGTGACCTTTAGTATCCATTCAGACCCAGAGGTTATAGTTTTGTGGTTTTATCCATGTCCTAGTTGAATTTATGTTGGTAGTTACGACTGTGTAAATTCTGCTCTTTGATGGAAAAGATTTACCAGATAACCAATGTGGTCTCCCTGTGCTACCACAATACTTTTGTTAATGTTTATGGTCTTGGGAATTGATTTTAATTCTGTTTCCAGAATGCCCCTCCCGTCTTCCCACTTTCCACCGCTTAACCTGCTGTAAGCAATATTTACTTGTTATGATGACATTTTTTCTACTTCTGTAAGGTAGACTGGTGTGGTGGGGAATAAGAGCTTCTAGAATTTATGCCATAGAACATCATTTCTTCTTTAAGAAATGTTGTTGTGTTAACATGTGGTAAGAGAAAAAAATTTCTGAAACCCGTGGGTATATTATCCTGCAGAAGGAACTCCCCACTTATGATTAAGTAGTGTGCTGAGATGGGGAGATTGTTCTGGATTGTTTGGGTAGGTGGGCTCAGTGTAAACACAAGCATCCTTATAATAGGAAAACAGGAGTGTGAGACTCAGAGAAGGAGGTGTGGGCAGGTATCAGAGAGAGATCTGAAGAATCTGCTGCCGACTTTGAAGGTGGAGAAAGGAGTGGTCTCTAGAACTTGGAAAAGGTGTGAAAACAATCTCCTTGAGAGCCTCGAGAAGGAGGCCTGAGAGCTTCTGTTCTTCATAACTGTAAGATGATAAATGTGAATTTTTAATGCATTAGGTTGATAGTAACTTGTTAACAACAGTAATAAGAAGCTAACATAGCATGCATCTTACAGAATCCCTCATTCACAAATTATTACAGTAGTTCCGCAGTGGGCCAGCAGTTTATATTGATCATAGCAAATTTTCTCACAACTCTATAAGGTAGGTACTGTCCATCCAGTTTACAGATGAGGTAACGAGTGTTTAGCTCTCACCATGGCTGCACAGGATGTGGTAAGAGATATGTTAAAATATTGGGCTCTTTTGGCTCTAAGACCATTATCTGTCCCATATGTCTCATGCTGTCTCTTATTAGCACAGTCCTCAGTTGTTAAGGGTATAAAGGGCAAAGCCTTCTTGCTGAGTGTGAGCAAATATTGGTGGCAAGTAAATGAGTAATAGTTTTACTAAATGAAAGTAAATTTAATTAAGGGTGGGATGTGATTAGGAAGTGTCAGAAATCTCGTGAGATCTAGAGACCAGGTGGATTGTGAACCGTCTAGGCTTCATACCTGTGGTTTCACTCATTTGAGCCCCACCTGGACGTTAGATACAGATTTGGAGGTATGGGTGCACTGGAATTCTCGGAAAAAGCACCTCAAAGTGTAACTTAGGTAAATTACAGGTTGACCATTGTTTGAAGTGTGAAGTAGAGAGACCCATTCACTGTAAGTTCTGTTGAAGAAAGTCCACAGTTGTGTGTTAACAAATGCTAAAGTGGTCTGGGAAAGTAGGACAAATAAAAAAAGCATTGATGTTTCAAAATGGCATGATGATTGGTCCACATGGAGCTGGAGAAAGGTGGCTTCAGAAAATTGGGACACAGATGATGCACTTAGCTAACCCACAAAAGTAGAGGACCATCTTATATTTTAGGACTCTCTGGCTTTAAAGATGCTAGTTGTGTGACTCAACCCCTGCCACTCTGCAAAATAGGTCAGGTCCAAGCATATTTCAGTGGACGTTAAAATCTTTGGATTCCTGATTATTTGGCTGCCAATATCAATATAGATTTGTACCTGTATCTCTCAGAGTACAAATAGTCATTGAATTATATATAGTTAGAGCTAGAAGTGGTTTTTAGCTCATCGTAGTTTTAGAGACAAAACCGCCACAGGTATGAAATCTGAAATATATAACCCTCTGTGATTGTTTTAAAAGGCAAAGTACTTAGTCTAATATATACTGTCATTTTAGAATTCGTCTATAAGGAATCTACTAGTATGTATACTACTAGCATGGAGATTATAAAACTAGAAACTCTATAAGACCCTTTTCATAACAGACCGTTTGCCAGACTATTTTGGTCAATTTTGGCTTCTTCAGTGCTGCAGAAAATTAGATTTCTTCATCCCTATATTTAGCACTTATATTTCTTCTCCCAGATGCTTTGCCTGCCAGCAGGAAGTATTTGTAGTAACTCCTACTAAGTTATTTTGTCCATGTATTATTGCCTACCAGAGCTCAATTACCACTTTCAGAAGAACTTACTCTTCAGAATGTGATAGGTCATAATGATAATGCATTTTTATTTGTCCATATCTTTGGTTCTTGTACACGGACAGACTTCTTAAAGTTGCTCATCACCGAGACTGTTCATTATACCTGCCTGGAAAGGATTTCTGAGTATTAAATGAGGGATTATATCACTGTTCCAGATGGTTTAATCAGAGCAGTGAAGAGCAAGGGGAAATGCTTAGGATTCATTTTTCCTCACCTCCTATTTGGATTATCCTGGCTCGGTAATGCCAGTCACTTAAAAAATAAATATAACTTACTTATAAGTTATAGTTGACCAAGAAGGAAGTGGTTGGTCCTGTGGTCCCACGTAGTGCCAGGGCATTTTCCCTAAAATTGGATTTGCCAGATCATTTGTAAGGTACAAATTCTTCTTAGATTATGTTTTTATTCCTGCCATCGTCTTGTGTGTGTCCTTATTTACACCTGAGGGCGGCAGTTCTTAATTTCTTCGGCCTAAGAAGTTATCTAAATATTACTTAATTTTATTTTTAAAACTCCTTAAAAAGCACCAAGGACTCCAGTTTGGAGTCTACAGTGCTACCAAAAAGTTTTAATGGGTCCTGTGAAAACCCAGTGCTGTATTTCATGGTTCAGATGGATCCTATACCTTTCAGTCATCTTGTAATGCCTTGTCATGTGGAAAATACTGAATTCACTGACGTACATTCTTCTTCCAAATGTTGTTGTCCAATATTAGGCAATCATACTTGCTGATATCATTGTCACTCTCAGCAGAAAAGCCATTATGTACTGGGAAGCTGCTGGAGTCATGGTGACTGACTGAAATTATCCAAAATTCTGATTTGCATTTGAAAGTTTGAAGTTTTCCCATTGCGACAAATTCTGTTGTTTATCCTGACGGGCTTATTTCATTCATTTTCTAGAAAATATCGGGCAGATACCCAAATCTGAAAAATCATGGTAACTAGAAACTGTGGAGGGCCAGAGATTTTACTTTACTTGCAAACGGATAACTTGGCAGTATTTTATGAATACGGGGAGAAACCTCGAGACAGAAGAAGAGTTTTTTACAATTGCATTTACCTGAGGGCCCGCATGCACGCACCTGTCTCCTGAGCCTGGTGGTGTAAAGAGAAGCAGATGATGTTTGCATTTCAGAAGAGTAATGCTAGGTTTAGGGGATCTGACTCGTTAATAATGGGCAGTGTGGTGGGAGGAACAGTGCCTGCTCAAGGACGCCCATGTCTTCAGCAGGACTCATGAATGACCTCATTGTCCAAAGGGACTTGGCAAAGATGCGGCGGCATAGGTTAGGATATTGAGGGAGTCTTCGGATGGGCCCAGTGAAACTGCAAGGATCCTTGCAAAGGAAAGACGGGGAGACGGGGAGAGGAGTCGGTGGCGAGGTGGTGGGGGGCGGGGGGGGGGGGGAAGCATTATGCATGAGGCTTAACTTGCTATTACTGGCTTTGAACATGCAAAAAAGGGCCACGAGCCAAAGAACACAGGTAGCCCCCAGAAAAGACAAGGGAATGGATTCTCCCACAGAGCCTCAAGAAGGGATATAAGATAATAAATGAGCCACTGAGTTTGTGGCCCTTTGTTACAGCAGCAACTGGAAACGTAGGCAGTAAGCAAATCTGCCCGTTGCTTTAGAAGTAGATGCCATTCTTATTTTTTTCCCCAGGGCATCCTTGAAAAGATAGTCTGAAACAAAGACAGGAGGTGTGTCGTGTCTCTGCCCACAAGAGAGGCAGAAACACTGTCGTAGGTTCTGGTGAATCTTCTGTTGGGTGCCCATTGGCCACACTTGTTCACTCTGACCAGCATAGCCCAGGACCAGATTTTTCCAGTCTATCTCATAGGATACTATCAACAGGACTCCAAGCATGAGGAAGAGCCCAAGTGGCAGGATTAACTTCAACCCTGCCCTGCTGTAACTGGCTGAGGAAGTCTCATAGACCATCAGAAAGCCGGATGGGGCCCGGTGTTGACCTTTCCACTGGCCTGAGGCATGGCAAGATACACTCACAAGTGGTCCGCAAGAAAGAGGTCTAGGGCAATTTTGTCATCATTAATAACTCTGGCCAGGGAGGTGAGACTCCCTTGAAGCCATTTGTTGATCATTTCAACTAAATTTGTGGACAGATTTCAGACTGCCTTTGGTTCGTGAATGACTTCCATTGTGGGGATAAAACTACCTGCGCTGTGGGCATAAACCCACCTACGTGTGGAGTTAGTTGTTCTCGGGTGGGTTCCTGCAAGGAACCAAAGCTAGCGTCATTTTGGAGAGCACTTCACAGTTGTCTGAGGGCTACATGAGTACTAGTGGTATTTAAACACTTCAGCACTGGGGCGCCTGGGTGGCGCAGTCGGTTAAGCGTCCGACTTCAGCCGGGTCACGATCTCGCGGTCCGTGGGTTCGAGCCCCGCGTCAGGCTCTGGGCTGATGGCTCGGAGCCTGGAGCCTGTTTCCGATTCTGTGTCTCCCTCTCTCTCTGCCCCTCCCCCGTTCATGCTCTGTCTCTCTCTGTCCCAAAAGTAAATAAAAAACGTTGAAAAATATATATATATATAAACACTTCAGCACTTGATGATCTGTTATGACTTAAACACTTGGTGATCCATTATGACCACCGCTAAGATAGACGACGCTTGAGGGACACAAATTAGTGCACAACTTCCGTGAAAGACGAGGTACACATGGTACCTTTGGAAAGAAAGTGTTGTTTATGATTTTGGAGCTTCCCAGGGAGGACTTCAATCAGTGTCCCCAAGTGGCACAAGTTCAGAGTGCTTGACAGCATAACTCCCTAGAGAGCCGGTGAGTCTTAGAGTTTGCAGGTAAGTAATTGAATTATATCCCCTTTTTGAATGGCCTGCCCGAGGCCAGTCCATGACATCGGGAGGATGGCATTTTTCTGCCCCTGGAATGAGCTGGTGATGCCTAAGAGGAAGGAAGGCAGGGCAGACACTCAGTGAGGTACACATGTATTTTATTTGGGAGATGCAGGTTCGGGGACATCCCCTGCTAGCTACATCCATTTAAATTGCAGTCAAATTGTCATGAGCTGTCTGGCTGGAAGGCACATTCAGCAGTGTGTCCAGTCCAAGGAGCTCTTCCTTCCCCCCACCCCCAGCACCCCTTCGCCTAACCCGTTCCTGCCTCAATGCGTACATTTTGGTAACTGCCGCAAAAATATCTCCGGTATTTCCAGGAGATACATCTTTACCTTTTGTCCAGTCATCCCCTACTTGTGGCAGTCCTTTTGTCCAGAAAGGTTAGGTACTTCAGGGCTGAGGTAAGTTGTATAAACGGCACAGAGATGCATTCTCTCCTCTTTGACCGGTGTGGACTATCACCCTAGGGATATCCCTTGGGCATTGTACTCAACAGTGTACGCCATCATCCTTGTGATCGAGGACCACGTCAGTCCCACAAGAGACTCCAGGTAGCTGATGCAACGTTTGAATCCTCTAGGCCCCATTTGGTACCTGGAGAGTGTTCCCCCTGGGTGACTCGGTTTTACTGTCGGGGGAATGAGGCAAGCATCAGCCTAAGAATGCTATGGTCAGGATTCTTTGAATTTCTTCTGCCGCATTGGCCCCGATGATGATTACCCGGGAGGAGACAGAGGGGATGATCCCTTTCTGGGGGCAGCTGCATTCACTGGCCCAACTCGCATTTCCAAGGTGTGTAGATAAGGACAAGGTGGGGAGGTAATATTAGGAACCCAGCATGGAGCCCATTGTGGGGCTTGCACTCATGACCCTGAGATGAAGAAGACCTGCGCTGAGACCAGGAGTTGGAGGCTTAACTGACTGCGCTACCCTGGCACCTGTTGGGAATCTTGTTGAGATGGCTTTTGAGGGGCAGTCCTAACTCCCAGTAATACTACGTGCCTATGGATGATGGGGGAACATGGGTGGTACAAGGCGTACCCGGACCGTCGCTGCATTCTTAGTGGGTCTTTGATAAGGGGTGTGCCACTGTCAGATCACAGGTCATCTGTAGGAGGTGATCACAGGATCGATTAGGGCAAGGGCTTCGTTGCTGTGGTGAGAGTCAGCTGATCAGAGTGGAGTGGCAACCCCACAACCTGAAAAGGAGGTAGCCGTGGGGTACCCGAGACCAGTAGCCCTGGCAATAGTTCAAAGGTCAGCGGTACTCAGACTTCCAGCAGGAGGTACACTCAGTGCCCTGTGTGCTGTGGCCTTCCCAATCTGGAGACAACTGGGTCAACTCTCAGCCTGTGTCACAAGCCTAGCATACAATGGTAACAGAATCAGAAACAGAATGTTTTACTTGGTGCCCAGTCTACGATGGTGGTGTACATGTTGCCATGATCCGTGCAGTCAGTGAGCGTAATTCCGCCTGTAGCAAAGGCGGCAGTCTGGGTGGTGCAGGCTTGATCCACAGCTTGCTTTCACTCTCACCATGGGCATCTACGTGAATAACCCAGATGATTCATTTAGTGGGTTTGATTGATTTCCCCATTCCGTGGTGCTAAAGAAGAGGTCCTTAATCTACCAGTCTGTCTTTTTTTTCTAAGTTGAAGACCAAGTAGTGAGCCGTAACAAGTCTTACCGGGGAGAGATAAGGTATAGGCCAGAGCAGCAGAGCAGTAGGAGTTACCTTGAATTCACTCCACCTAACGCAGCAGCCATGTCCATTCTTGGTTCTTCATAATTTGTGCTGAGGCAAAACAGCGAGCACAGCCAGCTGCGGCCATTCGGTTTCATTGTAACCAGGTCACCGGGTACACTGGAGATTTGGAGAGGAAACAGGAATTTGGAGAGCCCCTCTGAATCCCACTGGGCCAGTGGCTTTGCTTCAGGCAACAGACCTCCAGAATGACAACAAACACTTCTTTGTGTAAAGTAGAGGTGGGACTTGGCTGACTAAGTCCTCGAGTCGGCCATTTCAGTTTGTTACATGAAACCTGTTGGGCTTTTCCTACATTGTTAGTCTTAAAAACTGAGTTCACCCACCCCGAAAGGAGAATATCAGGCCAGAGAGTCAGGAGAGCATCTTGGAATAAGTCTTCAGTGTTTGCAGGAGCCCAGGGACAAGATAATTGGTGCTTTTCAAAAGGATACACCGGGTATGTGAGGTAGGCTTGCCCATTGCTTGCCTTATCACAGAGACTTGTAACATAAAGGAGTCATTAGGATTTGTGGACGCCAAAAGCACTTACTTGTGGGTTCCCCAAATGACAGAATCCCCGCTGGCAGCATATTACACTTTATATCCGATGTATACATGTATTTGTAGAGTAATCTGAAGCATACATTCAGATTAGGGCAGCGCAGTATCAGTACATTGAATAAGCCCATGGCTGATTGTCTCACTTCCTTGATCTGTGAAGTGTGCCCCAATTGCAATCAATGGAACAGACTCAGATGGGGGCAGTGACTTCAGTAGCTGTTTCCAAACAGAGACATAAAAGTTTGAGTCCCTCTGTTGTCCACGGTACACCAGCATGCTGGGATGCAGGCGTATGGCCTTTGGCTTCCATTGGGGGATGGGGAATCCTTACTCCCGACCCTAGCCATCCTCCTCCTTAAGGTGGCTAAAGTCAGGGTACACAGGAAGAAATCAGAGGACATGAAGAGGGAGAGGGTGGCCCCCCATCAGTACACAAGACATGTTTCCACTTGCTTTTGAACGGCGTAGCCAGGCTGTTGATAACTTTGCTTTCACACGTTAGCTTTCACTTCTACATGAAGGCCAGACGGATGCCAGAACTTTTAAAAAGCCTATATCATCATCTCATTTCCCAGTTTCTCTCTCCTCTAGCTTGTCTCTCTCTCTCACTTCCTTTTTCCTGATTGTTGTTCCATACACCCAGCCGCTGAAGTTAATACTTGTGGCTGGGATGTTTGTATCCAGAGCATCCTGGGAAGCTACCTCAGTCTTGGGACAGCTCTCCCCAGAGTAAAACAGAGGCAAACTTACGTACACGGTTCTCAGAGACCTGCCAGAAAGGTTGACTGGGACCACGATCCTTTGAAAATAATGTCTGCGTTGTTCCCTCTGGCACTAAGAGTGTGGGCTGCCGCCTCCATGGTCACTGTTGACGTAGGGTATAGGGAATGGTTGGTGGGAAGTTTAAAATCCCACAGTGCTCTCTCCTGCTGCAAGACAGCTGCTTTTTCATTCGCTCAGCCTTCCGTTTGGGTTATAAGTTTTATTTTGTGTTTGTGTTGTAAGTTTTGAGAAGGTCCCAGAGTTCTGCAGAAGTTGATTCTGGTGGATTCTGCCAGCATGTTACTTGCTGGAGGGACAGAGCCTCGGGGTTTTCTATTCTACCATTATGGTAGTCCTTCCCAACTCTTTGCCTCCTTTGATTCTAAATGGCATTGCTATTTTGTAAACAACTGTGAAAGGAGGGGGGAAAAAAACTGTGAAATGATGATGGGCCCACTGATTGTACCACATACGAAAAGTACACAGTGTGTTTAGACATGAGCAATGTAGGATGGAAAACTGTATTCTTATGCACTGCATAGTTCCCCTTCCTTCATTACAGTTGATTTAGCCCCTTCCATGGCCCTTTTTAAAATTTCTTTTTCCCCCTCTTCATTCTTTCTAGTTTGTGAGTGGCACAATGGATGAATCTAGAATTTGCAGGCTAGGGGTGAAAGCAGATAGGTTGTGTGACTCTCAATCGAACGATACTCTTCAGCACCAAGACTCAAATTTTGCTCGCGCAAGTAGCAGGCATTCCTTGCAAGAGGATGAAGACAGTAACTGTGTAAGAAAGAACAGGAATTTGGTGAACCCAGTGTACTGCACGCAAGAGTCAAGAATGGAGCCTCCTGGGCCAGATGGTGGAAGAGATCCTTCTGATGATCAGCAAGATTCACAGTGCAACAGGAACAAAGGAAAAACCTTAGGTAATAATTTCTGCTCAGTGCTTGGACATTTTCACATGCTACTCATTTTACCTAGCCTTTCTGCAGCACAGGTAATGACAGAACATAGTCTGTTTTAAGTCTGTCTTAAGATGTGGTTAGGTGCAAACACACCTCTGTGTTCTTGGAACAGGTTGGCAGTTATAATCAGGATGAGAATATGACAAGGTAGGAAGCCTGGTCATAGGAATCACATTATTTCTCTGCAAATAATCAAGAATTGTTTTTTGGGGGAAAAAGTTTGTGGCCTTTGGGCAGCAGTGCTGTTGTTTTGCCCTGTATTTAACCCTTTAAATGAATGGAGTGGAGTGGAGTGGAGTGGAGTGGAGTGGAGTGGAGTGGAGTGGAGTGGAGTGGAAATCTGACCAATAATTACTGCGAGAACTCTGTATGTGCTCAGTTTATTTAAAAGACTATTCACTAAAATTTGGAAACGGTGTATGTTTTCTGTGGCGTAGAAGGCAGGCTCACAAGAATGCTTTTCAGGGTGTGCTTTCTCCCTCCTGCTCTGTTAGTTTGACAGGTTAGGGCTTAGAATGTGGTATGTTACATTTGAGGAATAAAATCTAAAACGCCTACTTGGCCTTACGGGTTGCTTCTCAATTTTTAAAATTCCTACTGTATGTAACGTTTACGTGGTTTGATTTGCATGAGTTCTGTACCTGCCTATAACTTGGAATTGTTAAAAATCCGCTTTTGAGCACCCTGTAGGACTTTAACATTACAGGAATATGAGAAGGATTTAAAATTCCTCGCCAACAAGACAGGTGTCTTCAGAACCCATCACTCCACCAATGTGTGTAAATTATAGCTTCAGGTTAAAATTGTTAAATAGTTTTAAATGGTTACAGTTTAAAACCTTCATAAAATTAGAGTTGACATGGACTGTTACTTCTTACACATTCGGTAATTGTATTCCCTCTGTATTTGTCCTTGAACAGACTGAGAAATGGTTTCACTACGGAAATTGTGTGTGCTATCATAGCAGAGTATTTTTTGAAGTCAGCCTGTTCCTCCTCCTCTTTCCCATGCATAGTTGTTTGTAAAATATTAAGGTTATCTAACTTAATTTAAGTTATTAAATTTAAGACAACTATTAAAGTTGTCTTCAGATTTTTAAAATGAAACGTCCTACATACAAGAGGGAACAATTCAGAAAATAAAAAGGTACCTACCCGCAGGGTACAGAAGGAAGCGTATCACTTAGTTTGAAGCACCCTTTGCTTGCCCCCACTTACCTCAGCTACCGCTTCTCCCTGGCACATTCTTCTCTGTTAAAAAAATTTTTTTTTTTTTATGTTTATTTATTTTTGACAGAGAGAGAGAGAGAGAGACAGAGCATGAGCAGGGGAGGGGCAGAGAGAGAGGGAGACACAGAATCCCAAGCAGGCTCCAGGCTCTGAGCTGTCAGCACAGAGCCCGACGCGGGGCTCGAACTCACGGACCGCGAGATCATGACCTGAGCCGAAGGCAGACGCTCAACCGACTGAGCCACCCAGTCGCCCCATCCCTGGCACAGTTATTAAAGTATCCTTGTAAAACTCCCCAAGGAAAGAGCTATTTTTTTTTTTCCACTTCTTTTTCTTGGCCCTAATCTTGATTAGCACCCAGAGTATCCTTGGTAAATCACCAGGAAACAGTCATAAGTCACATTGGTCACTGGAAAAAGTGTGTGTCCCTGTGGATTATGTGCGCTTTAGGTAGTCTTAAACTTCCTTGAATACTTGTACTTGGCTAGCAGAAAGCTTTTGAAGACATTCCTACCCTTTGTAAAATGTCTTAATCTGGAACCAGTGGCTAAGTTAGAGTATTTATTTTTTTTAAAAATTTTTTTTTTTCAACGTTTTTTTATTTATTTTTGGGACAGAGAGAGACAGAGCATGAACGGGGGAGGGGCAGAGAGAGAGGGAGACACAGAATTGGAAACAGGCTCCAGGCTCCGAGCCATCAGCCCAGAGCCTGACGCGGGGCTCGAACTCACGGACCGCGAGATCGTGACCTGGCTGAAGTCGGACGCTTAACCGACTGCGCCACCCAGGCGCCCCTAAGTTAGAGTATTTACACTTTCATTCAGTGGTGTTCTTACAGTGTCAGTGCCAAATAGCTGACCACTAGCAGTGTTAGTTATTAAGTGAAGCGATGTGGGGCAGGGAGGAGGCTGACCCCTTCTAATTAAGAATTTGAAAATAGTTTCACTGATTTACTGGTGAGCCTGTATCTAATGTCCCCTTAAATCATAATCTGGATAGCTGAACATAATTTTTATGTAGAATTGACAGATTGGATTAATTTTATCCTTCTGGTACTTTTTTTTTCTCCATTCCTTTTGGACCATCAGGAAAAGAAGTGTTACTATTGATGCAAGCCTTAAACACTCTTTCAACTCCAGAGGAGAAGCTGGCAGCTCTCTGTAAGACATATGCTGATCTTGTGAGTATTAAGGGTGCAAAGCCCGTATAAAATATAATGAAAGGTGCGTGTGCCTGATAAGCTTATGAGATGTGATTTTGAATGGTTTTAAATGTAAAGTTGTTTTTCATTACAAAATTGAGGGTAAGAATCTAATTCCTTGAGACTTAGGTTGATTGTATGGCCTCATTTTATGGTATGCTTAGATATACAGCATTTTAGTAGTCTCTGGGATGTGGAATAGCTTTCCTAAAACTCAGGCAGCTCTGGCATTCCTAGGTCAGCATTTCCATCATACGTTTAGATGCCTGACAGTTGGGAGGATATGATTTTCTATATGTAGATTAAGAAAGTGTAGACCTGAAACACGGTTAGATTCAAAAGTGTTTAACCATTTGACTGAAGTTGAGTGTTGTGAAGTAGTGTAGTAAAACAGTACTATTTCTCGGGAAAATATTTCCTTAGCATCCACTATATGCCAGGCACTGTATTTTTATTTTTATTTATTTTTTTAATTTTCTATTTTTATTGCATCTTCCAAAGAAACTGACTTGTATAAAGAGTTTGTTCTGGTCTGTGGCCCATGTTATTTCAAGTAGCATTCACCTTGGGTATATGGAAACATTCTCAACAAGGAAACTCTGCCATCAGTTTAAAAGTGAAGAATGCAGGGGGTGGGGGGAGGGGCGGCGGTGCACCTGGGTGGCTCAGTCGGTTGGGCCTCTGACTTCGGCTCAGGTCATGATCTCACGGTTCGTGGGTTCGAGCCCCGCGTCGGGCTCTGTGCTGACAGCTCAGAGCCTGGAGTCTGCCTCGGGTTCTATGTCTCCCCCTCTCTCTGTCCCTCCCAGGCTCGTGCTCTGTCTCTGTCTCTGTCTGTTTCTCAATAATACATACATGTTAAAAAAAAAAAGTTAAAAAAAAGTGAAGAATGGGATAGGACATTTTGAAGAATCGTGGCAGGAATGTTTTAGAATTGTTGGTTCCAAGGTAAATGCGGAAATTCTCGTGGGTTGTGAAGTGTCTGTGTGAATTACCAGTGATGACTTTTGTCCATTCACATCTGTTTGAAAGCATCCGCTCTGTAGCATACACGTTACTCTTTTCTGAATTACTGACTCTAAGTATAGAGCTGGAACAATTGTACTTACTACCGCTCCAAGTGGCACAAGTATACCCCACTTAGCAATCTGGCACCTTCTGAAAATTGTGGAGAAGCAGGAATGGCCTAGAGCGTCTCTGAATGGCCTACACACGGTCCAGATGCAAAGATGGCAGCAATCAGAGTTGTTGGGGATTGCCACGTCAGGAAAGGCAAGAGCTACACATCTGCTCTGGGAAACAGCCAGATGGAAGCTTCTGCTTCTGGTCCTACAGAACTGCATATATTTGCGTATTTTAAAATGTGTTACCTGGGGCTGTACTCCAATTAGTACAGATCTCAATGCTCACTGAGATCCGCCTACATTGGGACCCCAACAGGTCTTGGCACACTGAACATGTGTGTTTATGAAGGGCAAAATAGGCCATTGACAATCCTGAAGGTTTGAGAGACAACCAAGACCTAGGGCATTGCTGAACTCCGCGGTTCCTCTTACTCAAGGCATCCCCTCAAAACTGGGAGGGGTGACTGCCTCAACTGTTGCATAGAAACAGACACAGGGAGTCTGGAAAAATGAAGAAAGAGTGGAGTGTGTTCCAGCAGAAACACCAAGATACAACCTCGGGAAAACAAACAAACAAACAAACAAAGCCTTAATGAAACAGAATAGGTAATTTCTCTGTTAAGTGTCCCAAGTGGTGGTCATGAAGGTGCTCACCAAACCTGAGAGAAGAATGGATGAGAACAGTGAGCGCTTTAACAAAGAGATCGAAAACACAAAAGAAAAGAAAAAAGAAAAAAGCCAAAGAGAAGTGGTCGAGCAGTGGAATGCAATTAACTGAACTGAAAAATACACCAGAGAGTTTCAACAGCAGACCAAGTGAGGTAGAAGAAAGGGTCGGTAAACTTTTTGGCAAAAGCAGTGGAGCTCACCATCAGAGAGCAAAGAGAAAATGGGAAAAAAGTGAAGATAGCTAAAGGGACTTACGGGACAACATCAAGTGGAGAACCAAGTGAGAAAGAGGAAGAAAATTTACTTAAAAAAATAGCTGAAAACCCCCCTAACCCGGGGAAGGAAACAGACCTTGAGATCCAGGAAGCACAGACCTTGAGATTCAGGAAGCACAGTTGCAAATATTATGAACCCAAAGACATCCACACTGAGACACACTGTACTTAAAACGTTAAAAGTTGAAGACAAAGATTCTTGTAAAGCAGCAAGGGAACAAAACCAAAACCAAAACCAAACCAACCCAATTTACATACAAGGGAACCCTGTTAGCCTATCAGCAGGTATTTCAGCAGAAACTCTGCAGGCCAGAGTCAGTGACATGATATACTCAAAGTTCTGAAAGGAAACAAACAAAACACTTGTGACTAACTAAGAATACCCACCAGGCTAACGCTGTTATTCAGAAGTGAAGGAGAGGTAAAGGATATCCTGGAGATGTGAAATCTAAAACTGTAAAAGGAAGTCCTTCAAACTGAAAAGAAAGGACACCAATCAGCAACACAACGTGGAAGTATAAATCATACTGCTCACGGTGAAAGGCTATAAAGGCAGGGGCTTCATCACTTTAAACCTCGTTTGAAAGTTAAAAGGGAAAAGTGGTAAAACTAGCCATAACTACTACAATAATCACGGAGAGAACACACACGATAGAAGGTGTTTTTTTGAATGTGCCATAACATCCCGAAACATGAGCAAAGAATTAAAATGTAGAGCTTTAGAATGCATCCTAACTTAAGTTGTTACAACACAAAATAGACACACACACACACACACACACACACACACACACACACACACGATGTTATGCGGGAGCCTCTTGGTAATCACAAGACAAAAATCTGTGGTAGATAACCAAAAGACGTTGAGAAAGGAATGTAAGCATACCACTTAAGAAACTCATCAAACCCCAGAGAGCTGGACAAGAGGAAAAGAAACAGAGTAAGTACAAAACAGCCGGCAGCGAGTACAGACCTATCCATAACTACTCCAAGTGTAAAAGGACTAAATTGTTTAATCAAAAAAACATAGTGATTGAATGGACTTGGAAAACAACAGTCATCTATATGCGGCCTGTGAGAGAATGACTTAAGATGGAAGGATGCACACAGACCACAAGTGAAGGTATGGGAAAAGACATCCCATGCTTATGAAAACCAAAACAAAGCTGGGGTACCTATGGTCACATCAGACAAAATAACCTGACAAATAAAAACTGTGTAAGAACAAAGAAGGGCATATCATAATGAAAAATCCGTCAGTCCAGCAGAGGACCTAACATGTTTATGTATCTATGCACCCAACATAGGAGCGCCCACATAGAGAACACAAACATTAACAGACCTAAAGGGAGAAATAGATAAGTATACAATGACAGTAGGGGCTTTCATACCCTATTTACATCGATGGACCAATCATCCAGACAGAAAATCAGTAAGGGAATATTGACCTTAAACAGCACAATAAAACAAGCAGACTTAAAAGCTATATACAGAACATTGCATCCCAAAGCAACAGAACACACCTTCTTTCAAGAGCTCAAGGAACTTTCTCCAGAATAGATCCCATTAGGCCACAGCCTTGCCAATATTTGTTGTTTTCTGTTTGTTTAATAAGAGCCATCGTAATGGTTGTGAGATGGTGTCTTACTCGGTGGTTTTGTTTGCTTTCTGTAAGGATTAGTGATAGTGTGCATCTCTTAATGTGCTTATTGGCGATGTGTTGGTCAGCTCTGGAGACATGTCTATTCAGGTCTTTTGCCCATCTTTAAATTGGGTTGTTATTTTGTTCTTGTGCTTTAGGAACTGCCTATAAGTTGTGGGTGTTAATATCTTATGATACGTAATTTCACCATACTTTCTTCTGTTCTGTCACTTGCCTTTTCACTCCCTTAATGGTATTCTCTGATGCACAACATATTCAATTTTCATGAAGTCAAGCTATTTTTTTTCCCTTTCTGTGCTTTTGGCGTCAGTCCAAGAATCCCTGTCAAATACAATGGCATGAAGCATTTCCCCAAGTTTTCTTCTTCTTTTTTTTTTTTTTTTAATTTTTTTTGAACGTTTTTAATTTATTTTTGGGACAGAGAGAGACAGAGCATGAACGGGGGAGGGGCAGAGAGAGAGGGAGACACAGAATCGGAAACAGGCTCCAGGCTCCGAGCCATCAGCCCAGAGCCTGACGCGGGGCTCGAACTCACGGACCGCGAGATCGTGACCTGGCTGAAGTCGGACGCTTAACCGACTGCGCCTCCCAGGCGCCCCTCCCCAAGTTTTCTTCTAAGACATGTACAGGTTTAGGTCTGACATGTAAATCGGGATCCATTTTTTTCCCCCCAAGAGACATTTGGGATATAGGTTTTAAGATTTTTCCAAATACTTGCCTCGGTTTTCTCTTTCTTCTCTTTGCTTTGCTTGGCTTGGCTTTGCTTTTCTTCTCTTTTCTCTTCTTTTTTTTTCTGTTCTTCTTTCATTTTTTTCTTTTCTCTCTCTCTCCCCTCCCTCTCTCCCTCCCTCCCTCTCTCCCTCCCTCCCTCCCTCCCTCCCTCCCTCCCTTCCTTTCTTCCCTCCCTCCCTGGGCTCTTTCCCTAGATAGGCAGTTGTTGAGAGTGCTGCTGCTATAAACATTTGGGTGCATCTGCGCCTTCGAAACAGCATTTTTCAGGGTAATGCTGGCCTCATGGAATGAATTTGGAAGTTTTCCTTCCGTTCCTACTTTTTGGAACAGCTTTGAAAGAAGAGGTATTAACTCTTCTTTAACTGTTTGGTAGAATTCCTCTGGGAAGCCATCCGGCCCTGGAATGTTTTTGTTGTGAGAGTTTTGACTACGATTCAGTTTCCTTACTGGTTATGGGTCTGTCCAAATTGTCTATATCTTCGGTTTCAGTTTTGGTAGTTTACATGTTTCTAGGAGTCTGTCCGTTTTTCCAGATTGCCCAATTTGTTGGCATATCACTGCTCATAATATTCTCTTATCATTGTTTGTATTTGTGAAGTACTGATGGTCATCTCTCTTATTTTATTCCTGATTTTATTTTTTGAGTCCTTTCCTTTTTATTTTTTATTTTTGTCTAGGGTTTATTAGTTTTGTTAGTTCTTTGAGAGAACCAGCTCCTAGTTTCGTTGATCTGTTCTACTGGTCCGTTGATCAGTCGATATCATTGATTTCTGCTCTACTCTGTATCATTTGCCTTCTTCTTCTGGTTTTGGGCTTTATTCACCGTTCTTTTTTCCAGCGCCTTCGGGGCCAAGTTTTGATTGTGTGTTTGGGGACTTTCTTGCTTCTCGAGATACGGCTGATTTGCAAACCTCTTAGGTCTGCCTTTGCTGCCTCCCAAAGGCTTTGGACTGCCGTGTTTTCATTTTCATTGGCTTCCCTGTATTTCTTTATCGTTTCGTAAATTTCTTGGTTAACCCATTTATTCTTTAGTAGGATATTCTTTAACCTCCATCTTTCTGAGGGCTGTCCAACTTGTTTCTTGTGGTTGATTACAAGTTTCATAGCCTTGTGGTCTGAAAGTATGGATGGTATGAGCTCAATCTTTTTTGCACATGTTGAGGGCTGACTTGAGACCCAGTATGTGATCTATTCTGGAGAATGTTCCAGGTGCACTCAAGAAGAATGTGTATTCTTCTGCTTTAGGATGAAATGTTCTGAATATATCTGCTGAGTCCATCTGGTCCAGCCTGTCATTCAAAGCCATTGTATCCTTGCTGATTTTGTGTTTAGATGATCTGTCCATTGTTGTAGTGGGGTATTTAAGTCCCCTACAGTCATGGTATTAGTATCCGTGATTTTCTTTGTTTGTTCTTAATTGGCTTACATGTTTGAGTGGTCCCACTTGGAGACGTAACTATTTACGATTGCTGGGTCTTCTTGATGGATAGACCCCTTAATTATTTGGTCTGCTTAGTTTGTCTGATACAGGTGTGGCCACTCCAGCATTCTGTTGATGTCCAGTAGTACGATAGGTGGTTCTCTATCCCCTCATTGTCAATCTTCAAGTGTCTTTAGTCTAAAATGAGAGTTGTGTAGGCAGCATTTGGATGGACCTTGTTTTGAAATCCGTTCTGATGCCCTGGGTCTTTTGATTGGAGCATTGGGTCCATTTGCCTTTAGAGTGGTTACCTTTACCTTTTGATTGGAGCATTGGGTCCATTACCTTTAGACATGAATTTAGTGCCATTGTGGAGGTGGTCTTTTTGGTGAAATTCTCTTGCCCTTTCTAGGTTTTGGTTGCTTTTGATCTGTTTTGTGGTTTGTTTGTTTGTTTGTTTGTTTGTTTTCTTTTACATTCTGTTCTGTTCCGTTTTGTTTCTTTCTACACTCACAGAGTCCTCCTAGAGACTCCTTGCAGGGCCCGTTTAGTGGCCACAGATTCCTTTAGTTTTGGCTTGTCCGGAATACTCTATCCCTCCTTCCATTCTGAGTGACAGCAGTTCTGGATAAAGCATTCTTGGTTGCGTGATTTTTCTGATTCAGCACGGTGAATGTATCCTGCCTCTCCTTTATAGCTGGCCAAGTTCCTGTGGACAGATATGCTGTAAGCCTGGCCTGCTTCCTCGTGTAGGTGAAGAACTGTTTTTGTCATGGCTGTTTCCATAATTCTTTCCTTGTCTGTGTGTTTTGTGAATTTGACTATGATATGCCTTGGAGTTGGTTATTTTGCATTGAATCTAATGGGAGTTCTCTGTGCTCCTTGACTTTGATGTCTGTGTCCTTCCCCGGATTAGGAAGGTTGTCTGCTACAATTTGCTCACATAAACCTTCTGCCCCTTGTTTTCTCTATTCCTCCTCTTGAACTTCTAGGATGTGAATGTCCTTCCTCTTTAACAAGTGGTTGAGTCACCTAAGTCTTGTATCGTGATCTTTTGCTTTTGTTTCCTACCTCTTTTGCTGCTCCATTATTTTCCATAGTCTTACGGTCTATATCACTGAATTGCTGCTCTGCTTTCTCCATCCTTGCCGTCATGACAGCCATTCCTGATTGCATCTCGGTATAGGATTTTCCATTTTGGCCTGATTAGCTTTTAGTTCTTTTATCTCTGCAGAAAGTGTTCCTCTGGTGTCTTCTGTGCTGTTTGCAACCCCAGCTAGTAGTCTTACAAATTGTGGCTTTGAATTCTAGTTCAGACATCTTACATGTATCTGTGTTGATTACGTCTTAGGTGTCATTTCTTCTCGTTTCATTTTGGGTGAATTCCTCCATCTTGTCATGTTGGAGGGAGAAATAAATTAATAACTTAAAGAGTTAAAAGTAAAATATTAAAAACAAAACAAAAATATCATTTAAAGGAAGCTAGATCCTAGGTATGCATCTGTCTGCATGTTAAGAGATGCTTGATAGAAAAGGGACTAAAGAGAAAGGAAAAAGAGCTAAAAAAATGAACACATTAAAAAGAATTTAAATAGTAAAGTCGAATAAAACCGTTAAAGAAAACAAAACAAATTTTTTAAACTTGAAAAAATTAAAAAAAAAATTGTTCCTTCTGTGTGCAAGAAAAAGGAACCAACATAACAAAAGAGAACAGAACACATCAGAAAAACAGAAGCAAAGAGAATGAACAGATGAAGAAGCGTAAGGAATGAAATCCGAGTGGGGTTGCCTCCACTTTTCCCTAGAACTGAAATTTTGCAGTACGCTATAGTCCACAGACTTGACCGGTGGAGGGATTTGTTCTGGTCTTCTGGGAGATGTGTCTGGAGGACACAGGTTGGTCAGGCTCGGGGCGGGGGTGGACTTTGTTTTCCGCTGGGTGGCGCTGCTTAGCTCAGTAGCGTTGATGAGTGTGTGTGGGAGGGGACGCACGCTAGAGAAGAAAATGACTTCACTCAGCTCTCCAGTCTCTGGAATGGGAATTTTGTACCCTCACGTGAGGAAGCACCCCTCCTTTGTCTCAGGCCTCTGTCCACTCCCTGCATCCACACTGTCTGTGTCCAGGCTGTCTGCCGGCCAGGCAGCACTTCCCTCCAGAGTTGTATCTCCGATGGGACTGTGTCTCAGAACCCCAGGCTTCAGAGATTCCCCCGGATTGGACACACGCCAGTTATCTGGGAGCAGTGGACAGGTGACGACTTGTCCCAGAATACAGTGGTGTGCCAGCACACCCTCAAAGGTTCGGATCACAGCACGCAGCTGGGGCCAGGTTTCCCCGCACTCTGGCGTCTTTGTCTCAATACCAGCAAATGAGGCAGCTCTCCTGGGCCTGTGGGGTCTTTTCCCGTGGGGAGGCCATATGGCCTCTACCAGATTCTCTCCACGCAGGGAAATTGCTTCTCCCCATGTGGCACGTGGACCCCGCAGGCCACGCTGCCTGCTCCTGGGAGATTCTCCCTACTTTGTCACCAGAGCACCACCAGGTACTGAGCTCTGAAACTTCAGACTCGTGCTCCACTGTTAACACAATCCTGTGCTGTTGAAATGCTCTCCTTTCCCCCCATCAGTGGTGATAGGGAACAGATTTGTTGTCCAGTCCTCTTTGAGTGTTTTCACCCTTTTCTCTCTCCCTCTCTCCAGCTACTTTCAGGGAGAGTTCTTTTCTTGCACGCTCCCGATGTCCCACACTCTCCCCCTTTTCTCTTTCCCTCTCTGCTCTCTCTCTGCCAGAATGGCTCCCTGCCCTCCATGGCTTTTCTCTACCCCGGTTTACTTCTTTGCACCACAGACCTGCCAAGTTCTGAGGCTCAAGGTATGCAGATTGTTTCATTAATCCTCAGACCAATTTTCCCAGGTGTTTACAATGGTTTGATGCTGATCTGTCTGCATTTCAGGGATGAGACAAACTCAGGGTCTCCATGCTGCCCTGCCATCTTAACTCCTCTCTGCCAGAATGCTCTCTTTATCCTTATATTTTGCAAGTTTCCCTATGATATGTCATGGTGTTGACCTGCTTTTGTTGATTCTGAGGGGAGTTCTCTGTGCCTTTTGGACTTGAATGCCTGCTTCCTTCCCCAGTAAATAAGTAGTTGCCAGGCACGGATGAACAGGGTGGGGTGTCAGCGGGTCCTGCCTCCACTGGCAGTGGCAGTACTGCTCTCTGAAGTCCCACCGTGTTGGTGCTGGAGGGGAAATGGCGCCACTGCAACCTCTCCTCCCTCCACTGGGGACTCTCACATCCCCCGCTGTGAGAACAGTGAGGCCCTCACAGAATAGTGAGGCCAGGCAGCACGGGGATCATGACCTGGGCCAAAATCAAAGTTGGTCGCTCCAAGGACTAACTCACCCAGGCACCCCTGTCTTGCTGAGTTTAACACTTTTTCTCTGTCCCTATTGTTTTGTATCTCTAATTACAGTACGTCTTGGTGTTGTCCTACTTTTGTTAATTTTGATGGGAGTTCTGTCGTGGACGCGCTGTCTTTTCCCTATCACTGAATGTGATGTTTTGTTTCCTCAAATAAATGTTCTCTCCTCTTTTTTCTCTCTTCTTCTGGGACTCCTAGTATATGAATGTTATTACATTTGATGGAGTCACTGAGTTCCCTAAATCTATCCCCACAATTCTTCTTTCTCTCTCTCCTCTGTCACCTTCATTATTTTCCATAACTCTATCTTCCGTATCACTTGTTCATCCGTCTGCTTCTTCCGGCCTTGTGGTCCTTCCATCTAGCCTGTTATGAAGCTGTTATTTTATTTTTTCATTTCTGAATGATTGTGTTATAACTGTTTTATCAAGGTGGCCTCCCTGATGTCCTCCTCCCTTCTACTAAAAGTTCTAGAAGAAATTGTTAATGTTTGTTTGTTTATATATTTACTTACTTATTTACTTCTTTATTTGAGAGAGAGAGAGAGAGAGAGAGAGAGAGCGAGCGAGCATGATCAAGGGAGGGGCAGAGAGAGAGGGAGACACAGAGTCCAAAGCAGGCTCCACGCTCCGAGCTGTCAGCACAGAGCCCGACGTCGGGCTGGAACTCACAGAGCACGAGATCATCACGTGAGCCGAAGTTGGACGTTTAACCGACTGAGCCACCCAGGCGCCCCTGATGTCTTCCATTGTTCTCTCAAGTCCAGCCAGTATCCTTATGGTTGTTGCTTTAAATTCTCCACCAGGCATGTTACTTACATCTGCTTGGGTTCGATCTCTGGCTGTGACCTTATCTTGTTGTTTCTTTGGGGATGAATTCCTTCTTCCTGGCACTTTGTCTAGGTCTCTGTCTTCTTCTCTGTGTTAGAAAAGCCTGATATGTTTGCTGTGCCCACAGTGCCCACAGTGCCCACACAGTGAGACTAAAGGCGTTATGAAGAGCCAGTCATATAGTGTGCGGGACTTCATGCTTCAGGGAATGTCTGTGGTGTATGCTTGGTGTGCTCTGCTGCTCTGCTGTGGCTGCTCTATCCCTCAGGCCAGTCATCTGCAGATGCTCTCTTTACCTGCAGTGGACAGTGTTGGGTCCTTGGCCAGAGTGGGGTAAGTTTTTAAGCAGGCATGGTAAAAGAGACCTGATGCTAGTTCCACTAGAACTGAAGTCCTGCACAACTCAATGGTCGGTACACGTGGGGTGTGGGGGATGTGTGCTGGTCTTCTGGGGGAGGCGCCCCCTGCACCGGCTCCTATGCACAGAAGCGGTGCCAGCAGAGTGCAGGGGGGCAGGACTCGGTGTTAGCAGGTCAGGCATCCACTGTGTGGGCACTGTGCTATTTACTGAAGTGGCTTATGGTGGGGGCGGGGGGGCAGAAATGGGACCTAGCCAGGTCCGTTGTTTCTGGAGAGAGGAGTTCATGCTTATGCTCTCAGGGAAGTCCCCCCCAAGAAGAGTGAATAATTTCCCCTCATGTGTCTAGGTGTCTTTCAGATTGCTGCTTTCTGTCTATTCCGCGTTACTTGCCGGCCCAGAGGAGCACAGTGCATTTGGGGTTTACCCCAGCCAGCTCTGCTGACTTCTAAACTTCCAAACTTCAGGGTCCTGGTGTTGGGGAGATGGGCACCGGTCCTCTGGGAAAGGTTCTCGCTGTGCTGCGACAGATGCAGGTTTGGTACAGAAGGGCAGTCACACCAGAGCACAAGGGTGTGGGATTTGGAGCAAGCCTGCTGTGCAGTGTTGTGGTTAGCTGCCCTCAGGATGTGTCTCTGCACCTCCGCTCAGGAGCAGAGGAAATGGTGCCCACCAGCTCCTCTGTCTCCACAGAGGCAATGCCACGCCTCACAGATGTGTTCCAAAACAAACCAGCAGTCTCTCCCTGCCCACTGAGGTGATCCTTAGAACATGCCATCTGCCCAGAAGTTGTTTGCCTGTCTTCTCTCCAGGAGTAGGGCACCGTCCTCAGAACTCCATCCCAGCTATCCTGGGGACCTGTGAAACTCCAGGCTTTGAACCCCACTGTTTACAAAAGCTCACAAAATTCACCCCCTCTCGTTGTGGAGTGAGTGCCTTTGGGGAAATGTTCTTGTGTCTTCCCCTGAGTGTGCCTCTTTCTCACCCTTCTTTGTGACTAGGGTTCTCTGCACTCTGCAGCACCTGCAGTCTGTTTCTCTCCCAAACCATGTCTCTGCACTTCTTACCTTTCTTCGTGTGGCCTCTCGTCTCTCTCTACTTGTGGAGTTTGTTTCTGTCAGTCCTCAGGTCATTTTCGTGGGTACTCAGAATGATTTGATGGTTATCTAGCTGTGTTCGAGGGACAAAGCAAGCCTAGGGTCCTCCTACCACACCTCCGTCTTAGCTCCTCTAGGGTGGGTTTTTTTTTTTTTTTCTTTTCTTTTCTGTTTGAGTGAACTTCCATAACATTGTTGGGGAGGAAGGAATTCCATGTCCCCTTCAAGATCCTTCTAGCTGGACTGTGAATCAAATTGATACGAGGAGAGTAACAGGAAAAAACATCAAATTCAATTTCATATACATGGGGACTCCACACCAACACAAAATTGAAAGACTGGATATATGTGACATACATCATTCTGCACTAAGGAGAAGCAGGTAGGAGTCTGGGCTTTCAAAGGGAAGGTGTGCAAATCACAGGAAAAAAGATAAAGAGTAGATAAAGTGTTTGCAGACAATGGGGCATAGGAATTTTCACAAAAAGGCTTTGCTGAATTCCTCCTTATTTTCCCCTCCTTCAATCCCTGTCTTCCACCCCTCGTTCTTATCATAATGTAGTTATCTGTGCAGATTGCTCCTTCCAGGAGCAGCTCCTCCATCTAAGTTGTCTTGAGTCAGCTGAGGGAGACAAGAGGGTCAAAAACTTTTGCTGAGTTGGGACGCCTGGGTGGTTCAGTCGCTTAAGCCACTGATTTCAGCTTGGGTCACGATCTCACAGTTGTGAGCCTGAACCCCACGTCAAGCTCTGCGTTGACAGCTCAGAGCCTGGAGCCTGCTTTGGATTCTGTGGCTGCCTCTCTCTGCCCCTCGCGAGCTCGTGCGTCTCTCTCTCTCTCTCTCTCTCTCTCTCTCTCTCTCTCTCTCTCTCTCTCTCTCTCTCAAAAGAAAAAAAAAACATTTTAAAAACTTTTAGAAAAACAACAAGAAACTTTTGCTGAGTCTATTCGGTTGTGACTGTTTTTAACTGGACATAATCTTTGTGCCAAAGTGGCCCATCTCGGGGCGTCCTGCCATTGGCCTCTACAGGAGTTTTCTATATGGTGAGTAAACTTAAGTGCCTTGTATGCAAATTGTATGTGATATGGCTTACCATTTGTTTTCACATGACTGTCCCAATATTTCAATACAATAAGAAAAGACGAAAGAAAACTGAGAAAGTGAAGAGAAGAAAGAAAAAAAAAAAGCCTGACCCAAAACGAGAAAAATAAATGAAAAATAAACAAGAGACTATGAACCTGAGTTTAAATGAAAAAAGTAAAATAAAATAAATAGGGAAGCCTGGTCTTATTTCCACCAGAACTGTGGGTGTCATTTGGACACTTGACTTTCAGTACACTTGGTGCTTGTGGGGTGATGCCTCGCTCAGCATCAGTCTTGCCCCTCAGTTGACAGGCAGGGAGCAGCAGGTCCCTCATCCACTGGGAGCTGCTGTGCTGCTCTCTAAAGTCTGACCCTGTTTGTGTTCTGGCAGGCAATGGCACCACTCTAATCTCTTGCCTCATGGACAGGGGATCTTCCACTCCTGGCTCTTCAAATAGTCCTAACAGAAGAGCGAGGGCAGTCTGTTCACAGTGTGCCACAACTCTTCTGTGTTGTTGTTGTTGTTGTTGTTGTTGTTTTTGTTTTTGTGTGGGGGGGTGTGTGGCTGGGATTCAGAACCCAAAGCCTTAATGGACCTGGTCTCACATGGATCCCCACTCCCTTCTGTAGATTAGAGCCTCTCCACACTGTCTGAAATCCTGCCCCTGATAATCAGTGCCCCGCCTGTACAGTGTGCGGAATCTATGGTGTAGCATTGCTAAAAGCGGCAAAACTTACATTCCCTCTGGAGGCACCTCTGTCCCCTGCTGATGGACGGCTTTGTGCTAGGGCTTGGCAGGGTCTTTGGTCCTTGAGATAGTAATATACCCTGTTCCAAAAGTACTCCAGGAAGAGGAGTGTTCTCTCCCAATGCACCCCGGGTATCTCTATACCATGCTATGTACCCTGGGACCATTTCTCTCTTCCCCAGGAAGCCACAGCTCTGCTCCTGAGAAAGTCACACACTTCCAAAACCTGAGTTTGAGTTCCAAATGCTGTTTGAAAACAAAACAAAACAAAACAAACAGCAAACAAACAAACACCTGTGGCCCTTTTTGTGTATTTTTTGCCCCCAGTCCCATGGTCAGAGAGGGTTTCCTCTTTTGCTAACTCAGCGCCCCTCTTTTTCTCTTCGTTTCGTCTCTCTGTGGAAAGGGTTCCCTCCCTCCATGGCATCACCATTTCTCTGTCACCCAGTTCACTTCCATGCACCTCGCACCTCCCATGTTGTCTCCCTCTGACTCTGGAGATGGTTCTGCCACTCCACACACACACTGCAGATCGATTTCCTGGGTTTTCCTAGGAGTCGACCTCAGGAGAGCTGTGTTCGCCCAAGTTGTATCAGTTCTTTATATATTTCAGGTATTAACCCGTTATCAGATCTGTCATTTGCCCACATCTTCTCCCATCCAGTAGATTGTCTCCTGTTCCTTCGCTGTGCAGAAGCTTGTATTTTGTGATTATCTCAATAGTTTGTTTTGCTTATGTTTTCCTTGCCTCAGGAGACATGGAGGCAGTGTTGCTATGGTAGATGTCAGAGACATTTCTGCCTGGGTCCTGTTGTTAGGAGTGTTATGGTTTCAGGTCTCACACATACTCAGTCCAATTTCAGTTGATTTTTGTGTATGGCGAAGAAAATGGTCCAGGTTCATCCTTCTGCACGTTGCTGTGCAGATTTCCCAGAGCCATTTGTTTTTCTTTCCCCCCCTGAATATTCTTTCCTGCTTTGTGGAAGATTAGTTGGCCGTATAGTTGTGGGTCTATTTCTGGGGTTTCTGTTCTGTCCTGTTCATCTGTGCGTGTGCGTGTGTGTGTGCGTGTGTGCCTGCGTGCGTGCGTGCGTGCCTGTGTGTGTGTTTTGAGCCAGTACCAAATATTTTAAATACTTCAGCTTTGTACTATATCCTGAAATCTGGTATTGGGATGCCTCCTGTTTCTACATCAATATTTATTAGGATTTTTTTTTTTTTTTTTTTTTTTTTTTTTGTCTATTCAGGGTCTTTTGGGGTTTCCTACCAATTTTGGTATTATTTGTTTTAGTTCTGTGAGGGCTACTGTTGGTAGTTTGATGGGATTGCATTCAATGTGTAGATTGTTTTGGGCAATATGGGCATTTTAGCATGAATGTCTTCCAATCCATGAATATGGAATGTCTTTGGGAATGTCTTTCCATTTAGTTTGTGTCATCATCAATTTATTACATCAGTGTTTGACAGTGTTTCAAGTAGAGATGTTTTACCCTGCATGGTTAAGTTTATTCACAGGGTTATTTACGTAGTTATTTTTTGGGTAAGATTGTAAATGGTGTTACTTCCTTAATTTCTCTTTCTGCTACTTCGTGTTACTGTAAAGACTCACTTCTGGTATCTGCGTATTAATTTTGTATCCTGCCACTTTTCCTAATTAGTTTATTACTTCTACTATTTACTTATTTATTTTTTTGGCCGAGTCTCTAGGATTTTCTATGTATAGGACCTGTCATCTGCAAATCGTGACAGTTTAATTTCTTCTTTTCCAGCGTGGATGCCTCTCATTTCTTTTTCTTGTCTGATTTCTGTGGCTAGGCGTTACAGTAATCATTGATAAGTGGTGAGAGTGGACATCCTTGTCTTCTTCCTGAGGTTACTTGAACTTTCAGCTATTCTGAGTTAATTATTGCATATGGTGTTAAATGTCCAGCTTCATTCTTGTTTTCGTTTCTTCTTCTTCTTCTTCTTTTTGTTTAATGTGGCTATTGTTTCCTCAGCATCTTTTGTTGCAGGGGCAGATTTTTGCCCTCCGAATGGCTCGGCACCCTTTGTGGAAAATCATCTGAAAATGTGTTTGAGAAATTATTTCTGTGCTCTTACTTTCATTAATCTTCATGTTTGTCTTCATCCCAACACCACATCATTTTGATTATTGTAGCCTTGTTTTAAGTTTTAAAGTCAGGAGGTGTGAGTCATTCAACGGTTTTTTTGTTTTGTTTTGTTTTGTTTTGTTTTGTTTTGTTTTGTTTTGTTTTGTTTTGTTGTTTCAGTATTTGGCTCTTCTAGTCCCTTGAGATTCCATATCATTTTAGAATGGATCTTTGCACTTTTGTAAAAAAGACACCCCTGGCAATTTGATAGGGACGCGTTGAATCTGTAGATCACTTTGGTAATACTGCCTCCTTAACAATGTCCTGATGTTAGTATAGGCATCCCATTTGTCTTTTGGTACGTTTTGTATGGAATATCCTTTTCTACCTGTTTTTCTCTACCTGTTTGTATTTTGGACCTAAAGTGAATCTCTTGCAGGCAGTATGTAGAAGGACCATGTGTTGATTTGCTCATTGAGTTAGTTACTAGCATTTTTTTAATTGAGATATAAGTGTTATAACTTGTACAACCTAATGATTAGATACCTGTACACAATGGAAAGTGATCATAATAAATCTAGTTAACATCCATCAACACACATAGTCACAAATTTTATTTGTCTTCTGATGGGAATTTTTAAGATCTTCTGCCTTGTCAGCTGGCAAAGATACGGTACACTATTTGTCATTACCTGTAGTCAAGATACAGTACATTACATCCTCTGGAGTTATTTATGGAATAAGTGGAAGTTTGTACCGTTTGACCACAGTCACCCATTCTTGGCTCCCCCAACCCTGATTCTGGCCACCACCAGAATTTGTGTTGTTTTTGTTTTAGGACCCACGTGTAGATCAGATCACATAGCATTTTTTGTCTTTCTCTGTCTGACTTGTTTCAGTTAGCGTAATGTCCTCAGGTTCCATGCATGTTGTTGCCAACAGCAGCATTCCCTTACATTTTTATATCTGAATAATATGCCTGCCCCCTCTCATTGTGTGTGTGTGTGTGTGTGTGTGTGTGTGTGTGTGTGTGTGTGACTTTTTTATCCATTCATGAATTAGTGGACGCTTAGTGTTTCCCTTTGTTAGCTACTGTAAATAATGCTTTAGGGTACATATATTCTTTAGTTCGAATATTCATCTCCTTCCCAAAAGACTTACAAGTGGAATATGGAAGTTCTACTACCTTTCATTTTCTGAGAAACCTCGAAAGTAATCACCATAGTGGTTCTCTGGTTCTGTGTGTATTTTAGGCTTGTACTGTTTCTGTTCTTGTTCCACTGGAATTTGGATGGGGATCTCATGACTTGGTAGATTGCCTTGACTAGTATGCACATCCTAAAAATGTTCATTCTTGGGGCACCGGGGTGGCTCAGTCGGTTAAGCATCTGACTGCAGCTCAGGTCGTGATCTCGCCGTGTGTATGAGTTTGAGCCCCATGTCCAGCTCTGTGCTGACAGCTCGGAGCCTGGAGCCTGCTTCAGATTCTGTGCCTCCCTCTCCCTCTGCCCCTCCCCTGCTCACGTCCTGTCTCTCTCCCTCTCACACACAAAAATAAATAAACATAATTTTTTTAAATGTTGATTCTTCTACCCTCATGAGCATGGAATCTCTTTCCATTTATCTGTATCTTATTCATTTTTTTCCCATTGGTGTCTTATAGTTTTCAGTGCAGGTCTTTCATCTCCTTTAAATTTAAATTTATTCTGAGATATTTTATTATTTTTAGTGTAACTGTAAAAGGGGTTGTTTTCCCAATTCCTCCTTGGATAGAAAGAAACACAGCTGATTTTGGTATACTAATTTCACAGTTTGTAACTTTACTGATTCAGGTATTAGTGCTAGAAGTTTGCTGGTGGACTCATTAGGCTTCTCTATACATACGATATAATGTCATCTGTAATTAGAGATCCTTACTTTTTCCTTTCCAATTTGGATTATTTTATTATTATTTGTTTTCTTGTCTAATTGCTTGTCCAGGATTTCTGATAGTCTATAGAGTTAAAAGTGGTGAGAGTGGGCATCCTTGTCTTTTTCCAGATCTTAGAGGAATAGCTGTCAGCTTTCCACCCTGGGCTATGATGTTAGGTGTGGGCTTGTCATGTATGGTCTTCATTGCAATGAGGTGTCTTTCCTGCAAACCACTTTGTCAGGAGTGTTTATCTCATAAATGGATGTTGATGTTTCTGCATTTGTTGTGATGATCACACGATTTTTATCCTTTATTTTATTATCGTACTGTAGCTTTGATTTGTGAATGTCAAACCATCCTTGTATTCTTGGAATAAATCCCACTTGATCATAGTATATGTTTCGTTGATTGTATCGTTGAATTTGGTTTGTTAATATTTTGTTGAGGAGTTTTGCATCTCTGTTGCTCAGGGATATTGGCCTGTGATTTCCTTCCCTGTTTTGTCCTTGTCTAGTTTTGCTGTCACAGTAAGACTTTGCCTCATGAAAAGGAGATTGGAAATGTTCCCTCATCAGTTGTTTTTTTTTTTTTTTTTTTTTTTGAAAGAGATTGAGGTGTATAGGGTTAATTTTCTAAAATTTGGATTGAATTCAACGTTGAAGCCATGGGTCCTAGAGTTTAGTTTGTGGAGAAATTGTTAATAACCGAGTCAGTCTTATTATTTGAAATTTGTGTTTTCGTATTTTCTGTTCCTTTATCATTGTGCTCTTGGGTTATCTTTTCTAGGAATTTATCCATTTCTTCTAGGTTGACCTATTCTTTTGCTCTACAATTGTGCATGATAGTCTCATAATCCTTTGTATTCTGTGGTATGTGTTGTAATGTCTCCTTCGTTTCTGGTTTTATTTGAGTTCTGTAGTGTACTTGGTTAGTGTAGCTAAATTTGCCATTTGTTTTTAAGAACATTAGCTGTCCCTAATCTTTTCTACTGCCTTTGTAGTCTCCATTCCTTTTAGTCCACTCTGATCTGCGTTATTTCCTTCCTTCTACTAACTTTGGGCTTTGTTTATTCCTTTTTTCCCTAGTTCCTTGAGGTATAAAGTAGGTGGTTCACTGGGCTCTGTGTCTTGATATAGGTATTTATTACTATGAACTTCCCTAGTAGGAATGTTTTTGCTGCATCAAATTTTGGTATGTTGTTTATCCACTTTAATTTGTCAGAAGATTTTTTTTATTTCTTTAGATTTCTTTGTTTATTTGTTTAGATTTCCATTGGTTTTTCACTTTGTGATGTTTAATCTCCACACATTGGTGAATTTGGTTTTCCTCTCTCATTACTTTGTAAATACATTGTGCCGCTTCGCTCTAGCCTACACACAGTTTCTGTTGAAATGTCTGCTGATTGTTTCATGGGGATTCCCTTGAATCCCCATACATACAGGGTGTTTTTGTCTGTTTGTTTGTTTGTTTGTTTGTGTGTTTGTTTTTTCTCTTGTTGCTTTTAGACGCTCTCCTTGTCTTTAATTTGAAAGTTTATTTATGTTTATCGTATGGGTCTCTTTGAATTGTTAGTTGGAACACTGCAGGCTTTCTTTTTTTAAAATTTTTTTTTTTTCAACGTTTTTTATTTATTTTTGGGACAGAGAGAGACAGAGCATGAACGGGGGAGGGGCAGAGAGAGAGGGAGACACAGAATCGGAAACAGGCTCCAGGCTCCGAGTCATCGGCCCAGAGCCTGACGCGGGGCTCGAACTCACGGACCGCGAGATCGTGACCTGGCTGAAGTCGGACGCTTAACCGACTGCGCCACCCAGGCGCCCCAAGGCTTTCTTTATCTGGTTGTCTGCATCCTTCCCCAGGTTTGGGAAGTTTGGAGCTGTTGTTTCTTCGATATGTTTTCTGCCCCTTTCTCAATATCTTCTCCTCTGGGACCCTTATTATGTGAATGTTGGTGAGCTTGGTGTGCCTTAAAGCAGTTTCTAATTCTGTTTTCTTTTTGCTTCTCTGATTGGGTGAGTTCCACTGCCTTGTCTTCCACTTCACTGATTCCTTTTTGTGCTTCATCTAATCTGCTGCTCAAGCCTCTCTTGCATATATTGCAGTTCAGTTCGTGTATATCCTTCTATGACTTCTATTTGAATATTAATTTGTATTTTCTATTACTTTATTATAATTCACAGTTTGTTCATCTGTTCTTCTCCCAGGCTTGGTGAGCGTCTTTAGGACTGTTAATTTGAACTGCCTTTTATCAGGTAAATCACTTACCTCTGTGTCAGCAGGGTTTTCATCTGAGGTTTTGTCTTACTCTTAACTTTGGAACATATTCCTCCATTTTGTTATTTTGCTTGAATTTCTGACCTTGTTTCTGTGTATTAGATGAAACAGCCATCCATCTCAGTCCCAAAGCGGTGGCCTTGTGTGGGAGATAAACCTTGCCTTAGCTCTTGATTTTATCTGAAACTGCTGTGACTGTTCACACAACGTACTTTATTTTTAGTGGCTCTCAGAAGCTGAGGGTGTCAGCTTCCCCTCAGACATTCACAGATCTCAGTTTCCCAAAGGGAACAGTCCATCGCTGAGATTCAGGCTGATTGTAAGCCAGATGCTACAAAGGCAGCAGCTTTCAAAGTATGCAAATAACACTCTTTCAGAGGAAGGCTGAGGGATAAACCTTCAGTCCAGTCTCTGTGCACTAATCCCTTGGGTGATAGACAGTTAAGAACTGTTTCTTCATCTGTTACTGTTTTGTGAACCTGTGAACACAAACTTGGCTGGCCACAAGAGTCAAGCATTCCAGGGATGTGTCATCTTGGCAGTCAGTGGTGCTAGACATATACAAAGTCTCCTTCCTTGAAGACGCTGATCTCCTGGGACGTGGTAGACGTAGAGTGTGAAGATGGTGCCTCCTCTTCCTGCCTTGTATAGAGGATTTGTAGTTGGCTCCTAGATGTATGCTTTAATTTAGAAGCCTGCCTTTTGAAGATATGCTAATAGGCCTCTTCCACAGAAAGACCGGGTTACATTTCAGTCTGCCATTTCTTCACTGTGCTTGGTGTGTGTTCGCTCAGCCCACACGGATGGTTCTCCATTTGTAACAGTCCTGTGGGATCTATGAGTATAGTCCCCACTGGCCACTAGAGCCAGGCAATGAAGGGGTGTCCTCCCTCCCCCGGGCAATAGTCACAACAAACCAAAGTATAAGAAGTGAAAACAGGAGCAGCATATATGTTTACACACTCCCCTCTAGGAGATACCAGCACTCAAGTATGTGGTCACCACCCCCCTCAGCTCTTGTGGATCTGTGAATGTCTTCATTTCTCTGTCAGTTTTGAAGGACAGTTTTGTCAGATACAGGAGGGACTGTCTCCCTCCAACACATCAGCACTTTGAAGGCCACTGACTTCTGGCTTCTGCTGAGAAATTAGCTGATAATCTTATGGAGATTCCTTCATAGGTGATGAGTCACTCTCCCTCTTGCTGCCTTCAAGATTTTCTCTTTGTCATTGGCACTGGGCAGTTTTTATTATAATGTGCCTCAGTGTGGGTGTCTGTTTATCCTTCCTGGTGTTCAGCCAGCTTTTTGGTATTCATATGTTGCATCAAATTTGGGGAAGTTTGTGCCATTATTTTTTCCAATAATTTCTCTGCCCATCCCTCTTCTTTGATTCCCACGGTGCATATGTTGCTGCACTTGGTGGTGTCCCAAAGATCCTTTATGCTCTTAGGTTTTTCCTCATTTTTTTTTTTTTTCATTCCCTGGAGTTGAGAATTTACATTGACGTATCTTCTAGTTTACTGATTTCTTTCTTTTGTCTGGTCATATCTGATTTTAAATCTTTGTAGTGAATTGCTCACTTCAGTTTTGTATTTTTCAATTCCATATTTTTATTTTAGTTCCTCTTTATGGTCCCTCGTTATGGACTATTTTTCCTTTTCATTCCTACATTGTTTTCCTGACTTTATCCTCATCATCCATTAGCTCTTTGGGCAGTGTAAAGAGCTAAAGGTGTTATTTTAATGTGTTTGGTATTTCTATCATCTGATCTTCGTCTGGGACAGTTTCTGTTGACTTACGTTTTTCCTTTGAATTGGCCATACTGTCCTACTTCTTTGTACGCCTTATGATTTGTTGCTGTTGTTGTTGTTGTTGCTGCTGCTGCTGCTGTTGAAAACTAGATATTTAAATATTATGACATGGTAACTTGAATATTAGATTCTCTCTATTTTACCTAGGTTTTGCTCTGTGCCTTTCCTTGTTTGGCTAGTGTTGTACAAGGTCTGTCAGAGATTAGAATGAAATGCAAACTTAAGGTCTTCCCTGGTTGTCTTTCATTCTAGGCTTGCATGGGTGACTTTCTAAATTTCCACAGATATATGGTTGTTTTTGAATGTCATAGTACTTCAGTGTATGCCTTCCCCTCCAAAGAAGAAAAGAGGATAAGTGAAATGAGGGAAATAATAATTAAGTGGGGTCTGTTTCCCTACACACCCTGCGTGCCATTTCATGTGGTGGGAGGCATCTGCAATGATGGTGGCCACCACTCTGTGTGCACCTTTGTGATCAGATGTGTCAGTCGCAGTCAAACACATATCTTTGATATTTTTGAAAGACTGAGACCTTACTGCTTACCTGGCTCCTGTAAGCCACTGCAGGAACATGTGATAGTATAGCCGCCTGCCACAGGAGCATGGGAGTGGATTGAAGAGTGAATATCTGCTCCTACTGGCTCAGCATGCCCTTGGAGGGTGCAGGACTTTGAATAGATTCCAGAGTTCCAAAATAATGAAGTTGTAGGAGTGGAACAGCTTTCTCTGATGTCACTTCAGTCTCTTGTTCCGTGACCCTTGTCCTTGATTACCTGTCTCATCTCTGTAGCCCCTTGGCCACCCTCTGCTTTGGCTACCTTATGTAGCCATAAGAGGACATCAAAAACCACAAGTACAGATACTCCATTCAGATTCTGAGTATCACCAGTCCAGAAAATACTTTTTGAAGGATTCCCACTATATTTGTTCTCTCTGTAACCATTGCAGCAAGCAGTACATTGAGCTTCTACTTTCACCTTGTCTGTACTACCTTCAGTCTTTGTGTTTGTTTTTTCCCTTAGATTTCATATGGCATAAAAATCAGTCTTGCTGGAAATGTACATGCTCCACTTTGTCCATCCATTTCACCTGCCAGACAGAAACCCACTCAAGGTGTCCAAAAATACAGCCAGGCAGATGAAATCACAACTAGGTCTTCATGGTCATTTTAATACGTCTCTGTCTACAATCACTACACTATTATAAAAACTCCGCATATTAGATACTTTTTTCCATTGACTGTATAAACCCTCAACTTCTTTCTACCTGCCCTCCTTCTCCACAGGAGTTGCAAATAATTTTCTTGCACTATGCAAAGTGCAACTAAATTATTTGCAACTGTGCCTTTTTTGTAGAGGAAAGAGAAGCCATCAGGCTTTCTGTGTCTCCATGTCAAATATATCAATTACTTGCAATGGTGCCTATCTTCTCGGGCTCCTTTTTGTTCATTTTTTTTTTATCATTAATATTTATCAGCTCAGTGTCTCGTACCTAGTCAGTTCAGTGTAATATGTCATCATTAGTGCCTAAGGTAGTCACGTCTGAGCTGCATCACCAGTAATTTGTTATTAGTATTACCATGAAAGAATTCAATTCCAATAGACATAATAATGTTTTTACTCAGCTTCTGATACATGAGCAGCAGGAAAGAATGGGGAGTGGGCAGGAAACCAGTTGGGTTGCAGATAATTTGTGTAGCACCTATAGCCAGTTGAATTATGCTATACTCATAGTCCGTAGTAAGATTCAAAGAAAAATTATTCTTTTCCAGCAGAAATTTCAAGGAAGGTGTTTTTAGTAGCTCTAAACGTGTGGCCTGTAAGAGTGTTTGATAAGTCTCCTGGATAAGTCGCTCTTGCTCTTGCTCTTGCAATGTGTGACTTGTCAACATTTTTTCTTTAGGAGAGCTTTATTGAAGTGTCAGCAAGACTGTCATTTTATCTGTTCTCATACAATAGAATAAATTGCCTTCTTTTCACGAAGAGCTGCTTCTTTGTTTCATTTCTTGTAGTTTTTCCATTTCTTGTAGAAAAGTAAAACCAGATGGTGTTCACTCATAAGAAGTTTGCCTCAAAGATCTATTTTGTTTTTAATTTTAAAAAAGACATTGTGGTTCGTTTTCTAAATACACCAAAATTATTTGCATGCCATTTTATATCTCAGCCGAATAAGAGAGTAGTAGAAAAGTTTCCATGACTAATTCCAATTCTGCCAACTGTAACTCCGAGGTTCTTACTTTATTTTCTAACTGTATAAACTACTTGTTAATTTTAGCTGGAGGAGAGCAGGAATGTTCAGAAGCAAATGAAGGTTCTGCAGAAGAAACAAGCCCAGATCATCAAAGAGAAAGTTCACTTGCAGAGTGAACACAGCAAGGCCATCTTGGCAAGAAGCAAACTAGAGTCTCTTTGCAGGGAACTTCAGCGTCACAATAAGACACTAAAGGTTAGTTGATGCATTTTTCTGTTTCCAGGAGACGGTTAGGGTGAGTGTATAACCACTGTTTGAAGTGATTTTGTTTGAAGTAGATCCTTGCTTCACTTGCTGTAGTGGGACTTGGTTGTAATAATGGCAGCTTGGCGGTAACTCCAGGGGACACTTGCTTCAGGTGTCAGGTAGGTTAGGTTCCTGAGCAGAGGACTTTGGTGGGTCCTCAAAGACATACTGCCTTCAACATTTATTTATTCAACTTTGCCTGGGTTAATGCTGTATGTAAGGCCACTGTAAATCTAATACTCTGCTATCCAACTGTTGGTTTCAGCATCAAGAAAGAGTTCAGTAATGTACCTTATACTTGATCACAGGGTATCTAGATGGTATTGATGTTAGTGTTCATGGCCCTCCTGTTTAGTAAGCTCAGGGTTGCCAGGAATTTTTCTGATGATTAATGTAGTTGATTACCATGACCTTCATGGTGATGAAGAAATGAAATGCTCAGCAGAAAGCAGAAAACATTGACTGGTAGTAATAGACTTGAATCAGAATGAGTTTATGAAGCAAAAACAGATTGCAGAGAACTCCTATGGATCCTAACTGGCTAGTCTGTGTAACCGTTCTCTTCCCATCTTCAGCAATTCACTTCCTAAGTACTACAGAAGAGCACTCACGCCTACGTTGGTTTTGTATACATGTAGGTGAAGGATTTACTCTTCTCTATATATACAGGAAGAGGGAACAGTTATTAAAATTTTATAATTTGTGGAAGGATAAAGAACTAGAGAGTGTAAAAGGAATCTGCCTTTTCTAATGGGAACATGTCTGCCTATAGCTAAGAATACCTAAGCAGGTATGAATGGAGTAGGATCTCTAATTACCTTTATCACAGCAAACTCCCAAGGTCCGGGAATACAGGGCAACTCATGAAATAAATCCTGATCTGGGGTGAGGGTTTTTTTGTTTTGTTTTGTTTTTTTTCATTAGAAGACTTAAATTTAGATTGATTTTTTTCTTTTTTTTTAAATTTTATTTTGTATTTTTTTTAATTTACATCCAAATTAGTTAGCATGTAGTGCAACAATGATTTCAGGAGTGCCCCTTACCCATTTAGTCCATCCCCCCTCCCACAATCCCTCCAGCAACCCTCAGTTTGTTCTCCATATTTATGAGTCTCTTCTGTTTTGTCCATCTCCCTGTTTTTATATTATCTTATATTATTTTTATATTATTTTTGTTTCCCTTCCCTTATGTTCATCTGTTTTGTCTCTGAAAGTCCTCATAAGAGTGAAGTCATATGATTTTTATCTTTCTCTGACTGACTAATTTCACTTAGCATAATACCCTCCAGTTCCATCCATGTAGTTGCAAAGGCCAAGATTTCATTCTTTTTGATTGCCATATATACATATATACACACACACATATGTATACATATATGTATGTATATATACGTATATGTAAATATGTATATACATATATGTGTACATGTATACATATATATGTATGTATATGTGTATATATATGTATATATGTACATATATATACACGGAATGGGAAAACTGGACAGCAACAGGCAGAAGAATGAACCTGGACCGTGTTCTTACCATATATATATAAATGTATGTATGTATATATGTATATGTGTGTATACATATATGTGTGTGTGTGTGTACACACACACACCACATATACCACATCTTCCTTATCCATTCATCCATCCATGGACATTTGGGCTCTTTCCGTAGTTTGGCTATTGTTGATAGTGCTGCTATGAACATGGGGGTGCATGTGTCCCTTCGAAACAGCACACCTGTATCCCGTGGATAAATGCCTAGTAGTGCAATCGCTGGGTCATAGGGTAGTTCTATTTTTAGATTTTTGAGGAACCTCCATACTGTTTTCCAGAGTGGCCGCACCAGCTTGCATTGCCACCAACAATGCAAAAGAGATCCTCTTTCTCTGCATCCTCGCCAACATCTGTTGTTGCCTGAGTTGTTAATGTTAGCCATTCTGACAGGTGTAAGGTGGTATCTCATTGTGGCTTATCAGGTTATTTCCCTGGTGATGAGTGACGTTGAGCATTTTTCATGTGTCGCTTGGCCATCCGGACGTCTTCCTTGGAGAAGTGTCTATTCATGTCTTTTGCCTGTTTCTTCACTGGATTATTTGTTTTTTGGGTGTTGAGTTTGGTAAGGTCTTTATAGATTTTGGATACTAACCCTTTATCTGATATGTCATTTGCAAATATCTTCTCCCATTCTGTTGGTTGCCTTTCAGTTTTGCTGATTGTTTCCTTCGCTGTGCAGAAGCTTTTTATTTTGATGAGGTCCCAGTAGTCATTTTTGCTTTTGTTTCCCTTGCCTCCAGAGACGTGTTGAGTAAGAAGTTGCTGTGGGCAAGATCAAAGAGGTTTTTGCCTGCTTTCTCCTCAAGGAATTTGATGGCTTCCTGTCTTACATTGAGGCCTTTCACCCACCTTGAGCTTATTTTTGTGTATGGGGTAAGAAAGTGGTCCAGGTTCATTCTTCTGCATGTCGCTGTCCAGTTTTCCCAGCACCACTTGCTGAAGAGACTGTCTTCATTCCATTGGATATTCTTTGCTGCTTTGTCAAAGATTAGTTGGCCACATGTTTGTGGGTCCATTTCTGGGTTCTCTATTCTGTTCCATTGATCTGAGTGTCTGTTCTTGTGTCAGTACCATACTGTCTTGATGATTACAGCTTTGAAGTCTGGGATTGTGATGCCTCCTGCTTTGGTTTTCTTTTTCAAGATTGCTTTGGCTCTTTGGGGTCTTTTCTGGTTCCATACAAATTTTAAGGTTATTTGTTCCAGCTCTGTGAAGAATGCTGGTGTCACTTTGATAGGGATCGCGTTGAATATGTAGATTGCTTTGGGTAGTATCGACATTTCAACAATATTTGTTCTTCCTATCCAGGAGCATGGAATCTTTTTCCATTTCTTTGTGTCTTCTTCAATTTCTTTCATGAGCTTTCTGTAGTTTTCAGTGTATAGACTTTTCACCTCTTTGGTTCGGTTTATTCCTAGGTATTTTATGGGTTTTTTGTGCAACTGTAAATGGGATCGATTCCTTGATTTCTCTTTCTGTTGCTTCATTGTTGGTGTATAGGCATGCAACCGATTTCCGTGCATTGATTTTATATCCTGCAACTTCGCCTAATCCATGAATCAGTTCTGGCAGTTTTCTGGTGGAATCTTTTGGCTTTTCCGTGTAGAGTGTCATGTCATCCGCAAAGGGTGAAAGTTTGACCTCCCCCTGGCCACTTTGGATGCCTTTTGTTTCTTTGTGTTGTCTAATTGCAGAGCCTAAGAAGAGTTCCAACACTATGTTGAATAACAGTGGCGAGAGTGGACATCCCTGTCTTTTTCCTGACCTTAGGGGGAAAGCTCTCAGTTTTTCCCCATTGAGGATGATATTAGCATTGGGTCGTTCATATATGGCTTTTATCATCTCGAGGTATGCTCCTTCTATCCCTACTCTCTTGAGGGTTTTTATCAAGAAAGGATGCCGTATTTTGTCAAATGTTTTCTCTGCCTCTCTTGAAAGGATCATATGGTTCTTGTCCTTTCTTTTCTTGATGTGATGAATCACGTTAATTGTTTTGCAGATATTGAACCAGCCCTGCGTGCCAGGTGTAAATACCACTTGGTCATGGAGGGTAATTTTTTCATGTATTGTTGGAGCCGGTTGGCTAATATCTGGGTGAGGATTTTTGCATACATGTTCATCAGGGAAATTGGTCCGTAGTTCTCCTTTTTAGTGGGGTCTCTGTCTGGTTTTGGAATCAAGGTAATGCTGGCTTCATAGAAAGACTTTGGAAGTTTTTCTTCCATTTCTGTTTTTTGGAACAGTTTCAAGAGAATAGGTGTTAACTCTCCCTTTAAATATTTGGGAGAATTCCCCTGGAAAGCCTTCTGGCCCGGGACTCTTGTTTTTTGGCAGACTTTTGATTACTAATTCGATTTCCTTACTGGCTATGGGTCTGTTCATATTTTCTATTTCTTCCTGTTTCAGTGTTGGTAGTGTAAATGTTTCTAGGAATTTGCCCAATTCTTCCAGATTACCCATTTTATTGGCATATAATTGCTCATAATATTCTCTTATTATTGTTTTTATATCTGCTGTGTTGGTTGTGATCTCTCCCCTTTCATTCTTGATTTTATTTATTTGGTCCTTTCCTTTTTCTTCTTGATCAAACTGACGAGTCATTTATCCATTTTGTTAATTCTTTCAAAGAACCAGCTTTTGGTTTCATTGATCTGTTCTACTGTTTTTTGGGTTTCGATAGCATTGATTGCTGCTCTGATCTTTATTATTTCCTGTCTTCTGATGCTTTTGGGTTTTATTTGCTGTTCTTTTTCCAGCTCCTTAAGGCGTAAGGTTAGGTTAGGTATCGGAGATCTTTCTTGCTTCTTTAGGAAGGCCTGGATTGCTGTATACTTTCCTCTTATGACCGCCTTTGCTGCGCCCGCCCCAGGGGTTTTGGGTTGTGGTGTTATCATTTTCATTGACTTCCATATACTTACATTAATTTCCTCTTTAACTGCTTGGTTAGCCCATTCATTCTTTAGTAGGTTGTTCTTCAGTCTCCAAGTATTTGTTACCTTTCCAATTGTTTTCTTGTGGTTGATTTCCAGTTTCATAGCGTTGTGGTCTGAACATATGCACGGTATGATCTCGATCTTTTTGTACTTCCTTAGGGCTGATTTGTGTCCCAGTATATGGTCTATCCTGGAGAACGTTCCACGTGCACTGGCGAAGAACGTATACTTTGCTGCTTTAGGATGAAATGTTCTGAATGTATATATATATATATTGTCCTTTCACCCACTTTGAATTTATTTTTGTGTATGGGGTAAGAAAGTTGGTCCAGGTTCATGCAGTCAAAAAGAATGAAATCTTGCCATTCGCAACTACATGGATGGAACTGGAGGGTATTATGCTAAGTGAAATTAGAGAAGGAAAAAAATCATGATTTCACTTCTATGAGGACTTTTAGAGACAAAACAAACACAAGGGAAGGGAAACAAAAATAGTATAAAAATAGGGAGGGGGACAAAAGAGAAGAGACTCATAACTATGGAGAACAAACTGAGGGTTGCTGGAGGGATTGTGGGAGGGGGGATGGACTAAATGGGTAAGGGGCACTAAGGCATCTACCCTTGAAATCATTGTTGCCCTATATGCTAACTAATTTGGATGTAAATTATAAAAAAAAAAAAAAAAGACATATGATGCCTGAATATGAGTAATTAACTAATCAATTAAAGCAGGATTCATTCATACGCTGCCTACAAGAGGACCACTTTGGCCTTAACGATACACATAGAATGAAAGTGAAGGAATAAAAAAAGACATTTTCAGCAAATGGCAACAACAGTAAGAAGAAAAGAAGTAGGGGAGGTATATTTATATTTTAAAAAATAGACTTTGCACTCTCAATGGTAAAAAAAAAAAAAAAAGACAAAGAAGCTCATTATATAATAATAAAGGGGTCACTCTATCAAGAAGTTAAAACAATTGTAAATATTTATTCACCCAATGGTACCCACCCAAATATATAAAACAAACCTAACAGAGATAAAGGGAGAAGTAAACAGCAATACAGTAATAGTTGGGGATTTTAATATCCCATTCTCAATAATGGATAGATCATCCAACAGATGGATGAACTCCATTCATGGAGTTTGAATAACACTATCAACCAAATGGACTTACTGACATATAGAGAAATTTAAGAAGACTGAAATCATGCCAAGCATCTGCTCTGACCACCATGGTGTGAAAATAGAAATCAGTAGTAAGAAGAAAATTACAAAATTCATACACACATGGAAATTAGAGAAAACTTTCCAGAAAACCAATGGATCAAGAAGAAGCTAAAGGGGAAGAAAAAAGTTTCTTGAAAGAAATGAGAATTGAAGCAACATACCAGAATTTATGGGATGCAGCAAAAGCAGTTTTGAGAAGAAAGTTTGTAATGATAAATGCTTACTTACCCTAAGAAGCAAGGAAGATCACAATAGCAACCAGACTCTAGGCCTCTGGGATCTAGAAAAGCCAAAAGTTAGCATATAAAGGAAAAGAATAAGTGTTAGAGCAGAAATAAGAAAATGGGGAGTAGAGAACCAATAGAAGAAATTAACCAAAGTAAGAGTTTGAAAATGGAAAAACCTTTAGGTAGGTTAACCAAGAAAAAGAGGAAAAGGACACAAAAACGAAATTACAAGTAAAAAAGAGCTATTACAAGATACCACTCAAACTCAAGGATCCTGTGAGGCAACTATGACCAAGTATAAGCCAATCTCCTGGAAAACCTAGAAGAAAGGGAGAAATGCTTAAAAACATACAGCGTACCAAGACTGGATCATAAAGAAATAAAAAATCTGAACACACCAATTATTAGTAAGGAGATCTGAGTCAGTAGGCAAAAATCTCCCAACAAAGAAAAGCCCATGAGCCGACAGCATCAAAAGGGAATTCTACCAAACAGTTAAGAATTAACACCAAGTCTGCTGAAATTCTTACAAGAAAATTAAAGAGGGGGAAACTCTTCCAAACTCATTTTGAGACTAGCATTACCCTGATATTAAGGCAGATGAGGATTCTACCAAAATGGGATGTGGAGGGGGCAGTGGGAGAAGAGGAAAAAGAAAGAAATGGAAGAGAAAATTACAGGCCCATGACCCTCCTTAACATAGATGCCAAAATCCTAAAAACAAAAACAAACCAAACAAAAACTAGCAAATCAAATCCAACAGCATATTAAAAGGATCATTTATCATGATGAAGTGTTTTTTTTCCCTGAGATGCAAGAATGGCTAAACATACACAAACCAATCAGTGGAATACATCACTTTAATGGGATAAAAAGAAGGAATTATACGGCTATTTCCACATGCAGAGAAAGCATTTGACAAAATTCAGCATCCATTCAAGATAAAAATTCTTAAGAAATTAGCACAGAAGGTACATAAACCTCCATATCACAAAGGCCATATTCGACAAGTCCACAGCTAACATCATAGTCAATGAGAAAAGTTGAAAGTTTTTCCTCTAAGATTAGGTTCAAGAGAAGGGTGCCCTCTCTTACCATACCTGTTCAAAATATTAATGGAAGTCCTAGCTAGAGCAATCGGGCAAGAAAAATAAAAGGTATCAGAATTAGAAGAAGTAAAATTGTTTCTATTTGAAGATGACATGATTTTTATATAGAAAATCCTAATGACTCAAACAAAAATTGTTAGGTTTAATAAACAAATTGAGTAAAGTTGCAGGATACAAAATTAGCATTCGAAAATCTGTAGATTTCTATACACTGACAGGGACTTTTCTGAAGGAAATAAAGAAGTTATTACCGTTTACAATAGTATCATAAACAACAAAATATTTAGGAATAAATTTAAGGAGTTAAATTTAAGATGTCTACATTGAAAAGTAGGAGACATTGATGAAAGAAATAGAAGACACAAAAAATTTTAGGAAAAGTACCCTGTATTCGTGGATTGGAAGAATTAGTATTTTTAAAATGTCCATAAGAACAAAAGTCATCATTAGAGTCAAGGAAATAATCCCTATAAAAATTTCAATGGAATTGACATGGAATTCTGAATTGAGAGTTCATTGATCTCCATTTTGTTAGGGTCCGTTATTAGAGCTGTATTAGTTTCCTTTGAGAGCTCTTTGTTTTTTGTCATAGCTCCAGCTGACACCCCAGTTTCCCTGAAGCACGCCACTGACTTTGTTCTGCAAATTTTTGGTTCCACCTGTCAGTTTCTCAGCTCAAGCGCCACTGGGCCACACAGCTTCCAGGAGTTGTCAGAAGCCCTGAAGTTCAGATGGGGTTACAAGCCACTTTCCACAGAAGGTGGGGTGGTGTCTCAGCATCTTTCCTGCACAGGGCCAGCCAGGTTTCCTGGCCAGCAAACCTCCTCATTTAAGGATGCAAGTCACACCGACCTCCAGGCTAGTGAGTTCCTGGATCATAGTGCACCTCCAACTTGATTCTGCAGATGAGTGAAACCACTGGTTGGGAATATGACATGGACACTGCAGGTATGAACTCAGTCTGTCAAGATCCCTGTGCTGGTTGTTGGGGGTTCCTTCCTATTATCTATCACAGTCAGATTTCTAGTGGCTGCACTCTGCAGTCTCCATGGTGTGATGTCATAGTGGCAGCTCCCACAGAATGACCCACAGTGCAGGCAGCGGGGAGAAGGATGGGGCTGGTTGCCCATCCTGGGTTCTTTCTCCTCACTGGAGGAACCATATGCTCACAAAGACCTCAATTTGTGGTGCTTCACTGGCCTAGTAGAGGGACAATGAGGTCATCAGGTAGCCATTCCTCTGACCCTTCTAGCACAGTCTGTCACGGTCTCTGGCTGCAGAGTGGTGCTTAAGCCTCGCCTGCATATTCTAGGATTCTCTCAGTGGTGTCTTGTCCATGTCTTGTTCTTGCGAAGGGGAACAAAACAGAATGACCTATGTTGCAGTCTTGAGATGTCACTCACTTCCTGTTTAATTTCTTGGGAAGCACCCAAATTTTTTTCCACAGCATTTGCACCATTTCACATTCCCCTAAGCAATTTATAGGAGTTCAAGTTCTCCACATTCTCGCCTTATTTTGCTTAGTGTTTATTAGTGTTATCATGGCCCTGGTGGGTTTGAAGTGGTATCTCCTGATCTTGACTTGCATTTTGCTAAAGATGACTCAGGTTGAGTTTCACTGCATATCCTTAACTAACTGTTACATAGGGGCTTGGGGGAAAGTTATGAATCCAAGTCCTTCTACTGAATTTGTCTTTTTATTGTTGAGTTGTAAGAGTTCTTTGTATCTTCTCAATAGTATACCTTTGTCAGATACATGATTTAGAAATATTTTCTCCTGTTTTATAGATTACCTTTCCACTTACTAGATAATGTTCTTTGACAAAAAAGTTTTCAAATTTGGTTGTTTCAGTACAGGGCCAGACTCATGGCATTTTCCACAAAGTTATTCTTGACTTTTATCTTTTAATTTGTGCCTAAGGTACTCAAATACTAGCTTTCTTCCAGCTTGTTCAGCTAGAAAACACTCACTCACTTGCTTATATAGGATTCAGTAAACTGTGCTTTTTCTTATCAACAACTAATTCATTAAAAGGACACACAAAAAAAGTTCTATATACAAGTGTGCCTTCATAAGATCTAAGATCTGAGATATTCATAATTCTTGCAGTTTTTTAAAGTCCTGCCAGAAGTTACACCTACTAGACATCATCCGGAATCACCTACGTTACTGTGTAGGATGGGGATGGTGGTGGGTGGTGCTTCCAGTGCTCTGGTGGAATAAATTTGTGTTACCAACATCAAAAGTATCTCCTCCATCCCATACTCATTTAATTGTACAATAATTAGCTGTGTTTTAAAACCTGAGAAGTCAGCTATTTACAATTATCTCCGAGCTTGAATGTTACCAGACTAGGGAAGTCACATTCAGTGTAAAGCATATACAGAGGCTGTTAAATTAATCATCACATATTTATTCAACTTTACAGCATAGACAAAATAAGACTCACATTAGTGAAAAATTTCTACAAAATGACTGTGAAAAGCAAAATATGACTTCATCAATTTTGTATTTTCGTGAAACATATTAGCTGTGAAAATAAAGCAGTTTACTTAGCACTGCGTCCTTTTTTGGGCTATGTTCAGTTACAGTTTGAAAGAGGTAGATATTTTTGTAACACCTGAGAAATGAGCTGTGATAACCAGGTACGATAAGACAGTTTATACATAATTTAAACGTATTGGTCGTATGGCCAGAAAACGTATTCGTACACATATGAAGATGAAATGGTCTGTGTGGAGCCATGTTTTTTTCTACACTGTGGATTCCAATGGTGCTACTGATTTTACAACTCCAGAAGGTTCCACAAAATGGTGCAACAAGTATATTTTAACTGATTGCAACATTTAAGCATTTCCTGGATCAGCTGCAGGGTATTTTAACAGGGTTGACAAAGGGTCAGACAGTAAATACATAAGAATTGTTCAACATGATAGCTATAGTATGAAAGCAGCCCTAGTCAAGATACAGATGGTCTGACAGCTCCTGTTCCAGAATACAGTAGGTAGTACACACTACAGAGCCATTTGGAAGGGAGTCCTTCCCATAAGGTTCTTTTTCCCTTGTTAACCACAGGAAAAGTTCTGAAAGGAAAGCAAATGCTTCCCAGATTCCAGAGGCTTTCCATGTCTTATGTCATTTCACACAATGATATCTAATATATACCTATTAGATCCAAAACAGCAGAGCAAATGCTCTGAACCACATTGCTTTCAGCCCAAGATTTGCCTTCCCCACAAAGTAAGTATCACAAAGAAATGTGGGGCCACAAAACTACCTTAATAAGATGTTAAGAACTTACATGCTGTACTGTTCTGGTGAAATATGATAACTAGAATTAATTTTAAGGTGAATTGTCATTCTGACACATAATCTTTATCACCCCCCCCACCCCCCGCAAAGTAGTGGGTCCAACAGTTCATTTAGTAGTTGATGGAGACACTTTAAAAAAACTGTTGAACGGTGAAGTGTGGACTTGCTACTTTTGGCAGACTAACTAAGGATGTCAAATTTCATGTAAATTTATTTTGCTTAACTCTCTGGTCCCTTGATTATCATGGTCAGTAGTGAAAGTTTGCAAATACTTCACACTGCAGGCTGTTTTACCTATCAGGTAATCTTCAATTTTCAACCAATTTAAGGTCATAGATGTGACAGAAACATATAAATAAAAGTAACTTTCAAACACTGAAATAACAAAGGAAAGTAACAAACAAAATTACAAAGCCCAGAAATTTTGCCATTGTAAATGCAGAGATCTAGATATTTTTTTTTCTTTAAACACATGTGTTCTAAGCTGAAACCAAAGCAGTAGAACCATTTTTAGTGACTTAAGCATTAAACCTGTTTGTCCAATGACTTGTGTGTACATGCTATTTTGTTTACAAGTGACAACCGCATAATCATATTCTGCCACAACCTTGAGAAAGTCAAGACAAGACTTAACAGTCATCTTGGTTTGCAAGTGATAAAAAATATTACCAAAAAATCGAACCTATGTCAAATATGCTACACTTGTCTCCTATCCCACACTTGAGCTTTATTTTCCACTTGGCATTTGAATGAGCTACTAGACAAAACTAATCATCTTTATATTTTCTCTTTTTTATATTAGTGGAATAGAGAGTTTAAATTAGTTTTAGGTTTCACATAGGGAAACCACCATTGAAACAACGCTCAATTTAATTATGATAATAACACAAGGGGCAGGGATAAGGCAAATGAACACAGTGAAAGGATGAGACATGTATTCCAATAAAAGGTTAGTAAGGCAGGTATGTAATACAGCTGTGGAAACTGTACACATTAAAGCAATGCAAAACAACTAAGCAGCCTCCTGTGCCACACAGTCCAATAGTTCTTTAAAAATACATATATAATAGAAAAAGAACATTTTCATCACAAAACTAATAGTAACGACTACAGAAAACTGATACACAAAATACCACTCAATACAGTGGTCACACTTCATCTGATTCAACCGAATCAGTGCCTGGAAGAGATCATGTAGAAAGGGTCTTTGGAGTTGTGTTTTGTTTCATTTGCTCCCTGAAGCTTAGCCTCCAGGTACACTCCTGGAGCTCTTCTAGAAGTCTTCAGCTCCTTCTGAGAAACAACACCAGTGCAGGACTGTGTCACAGGTGTGGCTAAATCTACATCCACTGCATTTACAGAGACCTGCTCTTTGAGGGCTTCCACCTTCTCACTGAGCTCATTTCTTTCCATTTGAAGAGCTCTACACAGCTTCTCTAACCGTTCCAGTTTTATTTGAAAGGCCTTGTACTCTTTATCATGCACAGCTTTCTGGGGAGTTGCGGGGGGGGGGGTGGAGAGGAGAGAATTCATGTAACCATTCTACATATAAATACAGAGTACATTATTGTCTACAAAAGAAAAAAAAAAGAAATCTGTGCCACACTGTCAACTACCTTTTACCATCTGCTGAAAATATAATTATTCTGGAACAATGCAAAAAATTAAATACTCTTTTGTCATGTTTCTTTAAAGTAACCAAAATGCACTTCTTGATTTTCACTTAATTTTATGTTGACTTAATAAAGAATAAATAAAATTAATTATTTTAATTTAAAATGCTAGAAATAAGAGTACAGTCTTCTTTCTTCAATTTTTCTTCCTTTCCACCATTTTGAAACCCTAATACTTTCTTTCATGAAATGTTATAACTAGTCCCATGAAGTTTATGAACCTGAGAAATTTAGTAATTGCAAATGGAATACACTTACTTCAGCTTTCTTTGCAGCAAACCTTACAAAAAGTAGTTTGCTGCCTTTCGGAGATGAGCAAGTCAAGGTAGAAAGCAACTGAGTTAAAAGTTTGTGCTCTCTCCATGGGAAATCTGAATAAAGGTGTCTTCCCTGCAAAACTGCGACTCTCAAGTTGTGCCTTCTGAACCAACAGGAGAACTTCCTGGACACATTTAGAAAGGCAAAACTTCAGGCCACACCTCTGATGTAATGAATCAAAAGCTCTGATGGGGAAGAGTATCCTGTTTAACAAACCTTAGTCTGTATAAGCTAAGTTTGCTATAGTGGACAGCAAAATCTACTTCAATTTATAGGTGTCCACAGCACAACTTAGAGCTAATTAATTGGGAAAGAAGTTTGATACCTCACCTAAGAGAACCTAACTTACCACAGGAAAGAGACCACGTAAGTAAACCTGTAGTTACTCAGCAAACCGGAAGTTCCAGCCTGCCCTAGTACTGAAATCAATGAGCATTCACTATGCATTCACGTAAAACCTTCTCACCTCCTCGGCCATTTGCAGAAGTACTTTATTATTATTTTCCCATTTGGTACGCCACATTATCATTTCTTTTTCCAGCTTTTTAATTTTCTTTGTCATCTGTGAATCAACACAATGGCAAAGTTAAATTCTAATTTGCATTCCTTGACCCACCCCTCAAATATTGTATAATGTTCCTCCCTTCCCTCATCAGTGCACTATCCTCAACTAGATGATAGCTGTGTATGTCTTGCTAAAAGCAGTTATGCCTGTCTATTGTGAGCAGAGCTAACAGAAGCCCTTATCGTGGTGGCAGCAGCGAGAATCAAAGTAGGAAAGAGTTTTCGTATTATGAGAAGAACAAATTTGATCTCCTCAATTTCAGAGGAAACAGCACATGGAAACTTGAAATACCACCACACTCTGAATGCTTTCACATCAGATTGTACTGCTAACTATTTCAGTTAGAGGGAGAGAACCACCTTCTTCCTAAATCCTATAGGAAAAAAAAGTCTATGTTCTTGAGTTATCTGTAGAGACAGTACATTAAACTAATTCATCTGATTTTTGCAAAAACATGTTCTCAGCTTCTAAGGAGATTAAGAATTTAAAATGCTATCAGTATCAGAAGTAGAGGCCAGATAATTTAGGTAAGTGATCAGGAAAGGTATTAAAATTATTAAATCCTTAGCTTTATTCATTGTCACAACTCACAAGACTATCCTATTTCAGCTTTTATTAAAGATAAAATGGGTGTAAAAACAAGTGTTCTTAATAAATGCGACAGGATCCCAATTTTCAGAAATTCAGAATTAGATTCAGTTATTATGCCCCTCAAGCACCCATCTTTCCAAAATTCCTTTATTGCTGGTCTGCACATCAAGCACTGTCCCAAGTAGATATACTGTGTCATGCACTGTGAAGGGAAACTAGGATAAGGCAGAGCCAATACCCTGTGCCACAGTTAATTCCCCACCAAAGTCCCAGAGTGGGACAAGGCTGTAGGAGGAGCTCATGGAAGATCGGACTTCACTGTTGACAACTGTGATCTCTACAGTCGCCAGCAGAGAGGAATGTGTTCCAGGGAGTCCCCATCTTAAGCTGCTCTGCCTTGTGATGCTCAAGTGGTACAGTACAGCTAACACCTTCTCTGTGAAGACAGAACAACTTCCCTTCCACTGGAGCACTCAGCTAAAAAGACTGGTAGGCACAACACACCTGCTGCTCACTGAATTGTACACACTACTGGGTGTAAAACTCCTTGATGGTGGTACCTGGAGTACTTAATTTAACATGGCTAAGCAGTGTCTGAAGTACAGAAGATACTTTTGTTATTCCCATTTTTAACAATGAAGGAACAGAAAAGTTAAACTTGTCCAAGGGCTACCATAAATGACTTCCCAGTATAATTAATCCAAGAAATCTGACTAATGAGCATGTGCTCTCAACCACTGTGTAAATTCTAATAACAATCCAGCATTGTTATTTGTCTACTGACCATGCTTTCTTTTTAAATCCCACTTTTAAAAAGGGAAATTCCATCCTAATAGCTTGCCCCACAGAGGTTATACAACGCAATAACTGAACTCAGCCTCACATGGTTCCTTATTATCTGGGTTAGAAGCAGGTAACAGTACTCTAAAATTGACACTTAGCCCATATTCTGAGCTGAAATAATGCCAAACATTTTCTACACTGAATTTTGACAGTATTTTAAAATTATATAAGGATGTGTGTCCCCGTATATTGCATGTATAAAGATGAATATTAGAAGTGTAAAAATACATTCAGCATAACTAGATCCTCAGAACTAATCTATTCCAACCAAAAATATATCATCACTTCCCTTGGCCTCCATTTTTAAAATATAATTTACATAATGCTTGTGAAAGAACTGGTCAGGGATCATCAGAGGTGATCTTTTAAAAGAAAATCTATTTCTAACAACACGTTATCTTTAATAAAAGAATTATCGTCAATGATAATAGAATTTTGAGAGTATCAATATCCTGAGCAACTTGGGGTAAGTTCAGGGCAAAATGCCTGCATTTTCACCATGCCAGGTGAAGATCAGGAAACAAAAATATTACATTCATTCAATATAAACTCATCCAAGTCATTATTATGCTTAAAATTAAGACATACAAACTTCATGCTAATACTCTACTAAACTCATGTAAATACCTTTTCCATTTCCTGCCTGAAGGTTGTGAAGAGTTCATTGCTTTTTGCCATGGTAGTCTGGAATTCTTCAAACTTATCCATATAAAGAGAAAGCTACAAGAAAAAAGAAAAGAGAAAAGAACAGGAAAAAAAACAAAAGAAAAAAGAAAAAAAAGAGGGAGGGAGGAAGAGAGGGAGGGAAAGAGGGAGAGAGAAAGATAAGGAGGGAAGGAGGGAGGAAGGAAGGGAGAGAGAGGAAGGCAAGAAGGAAGGGAGGGAGAAAGGGAGGGAGGGAGGAAGGAAGGAAGGGAAAGAGAGGAAGGAAGGAAGAAAAGGAGGGAGGGAGGGAAGGAAGGAAGGAAGAAAGGAGAGAGAGAGAGAGAGAGAGCAAGAGAGAAAGAAATAGAGAAGGTATCAAACATTCTGAGTTCCAGATCAGTCATTTAGAATCCCAAAGACTTGCAAAGGAATGTAATGTGGCTAAACATTAGTCACTTATTACATGTGCTACAAAGAAGAAGAACTGCATCAGCAAACCTTTGGGCACACGTAATACGTGGCTTAAATTCTTGCTAACCCACTGAAGTGCTCTGAAACTTATGAAAATCTTGTTTTAATCTAACTGCAAATGTTTAAAACACTCAAATGTTAAGGATCTGTACTCCATGAACTGTAATAAAAACTAAACATTTCATATAACTATAAATTTCATATAAATGTAGCATTTTATGCACCATCCCTTGTCCTCACATTGGAAAAACTATTCTTGGAAAAAGATCACTAGCTTGCATCGTTCTTAGCTTGATACCAAGGCTAAATATTTCCTTAATATAGGCAGGAAAAGAAAACAAGTTGAAAATGGTTTGGATGGAGGACAAAGAATTTAGTGGGAGTACAGTTGAGAAAAAGGAAAGCTAAATTCATGTAGAGACACCAATTTTTCTTTTAATTCCCACCTTCAAGGAACTTTTTAAAAATTATTATTTTTCATTTTATCTAGGAAGATAATGCTAACTGAGCAGCACAAAGAGAACACAGAATGCTGAGTCACATTTTTATTCCCCACAGAAGGGAGTTGGAGGAAGGGAAGGAGGAGCTCTCCTAGCAGTGGGCAGAACAGAAACGTTTACATGGGTGAATGTTGAGTTAGGCTTGAGGTTGGGCTGAATGCACATCGGGGTGGGGGGAAGCCCTTTGGAGACCATCTCTAAATATAAATGTATTTATACATTTATAAACATATATATATGTATATATACATATATATATACACATATACATATATTTTAAATTACATAGATCTTGTCCATAGGTTATATGCTACATATTATATGTAACAGTAATACAACACATACCTACACTATGCTCAGGATGAGGAAAGAGCATGCCTCTTTGCTCTGTATTTCTGTGCAATACAGTGTTTTGCCCAAGAAAAGCAAAAAAGAATGAAAGACAATCAGATGCCAAGAAATAGCACAAATTACCTTTCCATTTGCACCAGTACTATCTGAGGACTATTAAACAGAACCACATGAAAAGAATGGGAAAGGGATAGGAAAGAGTATGATGGAACCTGTCTACCCAGTAATCTTGTGGCGTGGGCCATATGGGGAAAAGCACGTTAAGGCTAAAGGATAGACAAAGTAAATATAGGATGACCAAATCATGCCCACAGAAACAGGAAGGCAAGGGCCTGGCTGAATACAAACTCAGGAGGAAGTTCAAGAGGCCTCCATTATGAGCAGTGTGTGGAAGAGTACATACTGGCAGGGCCAATGACTTAGAGGTGGAGCAATGGTGCTGCTTAGGGAGACAAAGGGAACAGTCTGGGCACTTGAGAGGCATTAGAAGTTAGTGGCAGTCTAGGCATGGTCCAGGCAGACTGTCCCATCTGAGTGCTCAACGCTGGCCCACAGTAGGTGGCTAGTAAGCGACAACTACCATCACACCTGGCCTTACATGGCACATGCCTGGATTACAGAACAATATGTCAATACACACCAATTAGAATCTATCCTCAATAAATAGTGGAAACTGACATGGTAACAGCATAGAATGAGACCAAGGACAGCCACATTTACGGACTTTGAAAAGGGAGATGTGGTAGCAAAGGAAGAAACTAATGATCAGGCAACATGGCCCAGGGTTTCAGAGATCACAGACAAAAGAAGCTGCAATGAGAACAGTCCAACAGATTCCAAGATGCCTGGGAGCTTGGTAAGGCAGCCTTACCAAGCTGGCAACTTGCACTCGAGAAATAGTCAATGACCCCCCACAATTAACGAACATCTTCCAAAGCTGTTTATAGACTTTGTACACCTTCTCCACGTCAATTCTTTTCTCCAGTTACATGCACCTCTGAGTGTCCTTACAGGGCTAATAAGTAACAGGTTTAAAGTTTCTAGAAGCAAGCCCACTTGGTCATAACTTACGTTGGAAAGCTCAAAAGCCTTCTCATATTTGACTTTTCTCCAATTTTCACTGTAAGTTAGGCTAGTTTTATCACTAATAACCCACTAAAAACTGTTCCCAAAGACATAAAGAGGACTCTGAAGGGTTGGTTGCTCATGAAGACGTGTGCCAGTCTTAATATATTAGTGAATTTTAGGACTAATTAAGAGAATCATTATGTTAAACATTCCATAATAAAGTTTTCAACAGGTGACATGTTTTTCAATAGAATGTAACCCTGGTTAACTAAAAGAATAAATTATATGGATAAATACCTAATTGCTCCTGTCTATAAAAATACAGGTAGATATTAGTAAACTTTCAGAGAGGGAGGCACAATATTTCCTCTGTCTTTTCTTGAAGTGAGATGCAGTAGTATCTGCTTCCTTTACTCCACACAAAGCAACCATGTAGGAGACTGAAATAGGACAACATAAGGCTGAACTCAAAAACAAAGAATCTCAATTTTCACTGAAAAAACACACATGCAAAGGGTTAGTATCCAAAATCTATAAAGAACTTACAAAACTCAACACCCAAAAAACAAATAATCCAGTAAAGAAATGGGCAGAAGACATGACTATTGTTGGACACTTTTCCAAAAAAGATATCCAGATGGCTAACAGACACATGAAAAGATGCTCAACATGACTCCTCATCAGGGAAATACAAATCAAAACCACACTGAGATACCACCTCACACCAGTCAGAATAGCTACAATGAACAAATCAGGAGACTACAGATGCTGGCGACGATGTGGAGAAAAGGAAACCCTCTTGCGCTGTTGGTGGGAATGCAAACTGCTGCAGCCACTCTGGAAAAGTGTGGAGGTTCCTCAAAAAATTAAGGATAGAACTGTCCTCTGACCCAGCAATAGCACTGCTAGGAATTGCCCCAAATGATACAGGAGGGCTGAGGCATAGGGGCACTTGTACCCCCAATGTTTATAGCAGCACTTTCAACAATAGCCAAATCATGGAAAGAGCACAAATGTCCATCAACTGATGCATGGATAAAGAAATTGTAGTTTATATATACATCTGAATACTACTTGGTACTAAGAATGAAATCCTGCCATTTGCAGCAACCTGGGTGGAACTGAAGGGTTTTATGCTAAGTGAAATAAATCAGTCAGAGAAAGACAGATATCGTATGTTTTCACTCATGTGGAACTTGAGGAACTTAACAGAAGACCATGGGGGAAAGGTATGGAAAAAAAAGAGTTACAAACAGAGAGGCAGGGAGGCACATCATAAGAAACTCTGAAATACAGAGAACAAACAGAGTTGATGGAGCAGGGGAGAGGGGAAAATGGGTGATGGGCATTGAGGAGGGTGCTTGTTGGGATGAGCACTAGGTGTGTATTTAAGCAATGAATGATGAATCACAGGAATCTACTTCCAAAACCAAGAACACACTGTCTATACTGTATGTTAGCCAACCTGACAATAAATTATATTAAAAATAAACAAAGAAACAAACACTACACACACATCTGTAAGCAGATGAAGATTTTTAAAACTACACATACAACGAAATATGTATTTTCTCCCTGTTTTACTTTCCTCATGGAACAAACTTTAAAAGACACAGGAGAAAATATCTAGAATAGTAGAAAGGAGACACTGAATACAGGCTCACTAGCCCTCCAGATTTGCTAGGGACTAAGGGGTTTTGGAGGACACAGGACTCACGGTGCTGATTTGAGAGAAGTCCTAGTCAATTCATGATGAGTTAGTTACCATAAGAGGAACATTCTAAGAGGTCAAAAGACCTAGTTTTCAGTTCTAGCTGGCATTCACTGGGAACAAGAAGATTCACAAATTCTACTATCCCCTGTTGTAAAGTTACCTGCTCTTTTAATTGTGCTTCCTCCCGTTTCATTTCTTCATATCTGTGCCTCGATTCTGTTGCTTCTTTTAATAACTAGAAAACAGAAACATTCTGGGAAAATACTAATAGTAATTACACATGACTAAAATGTCAAATGACCAGATACTTATTTAGGCTTAGTGTTTCCTCTATTTTAGCAAGAATCACAGGTCAAACATCCTATTATACCAAATTGTCAAGTACTTCCATCTTTGATCTACAGCACTTGTTAACACTTAGGACTGTGGGAAAAATCTTTAAACTGCTTAAGGAAAAAAAGTACCCTGGAGGCATACTCAGGTTTATAAAACTCACGGTCAAATAGTAGGAGAAATCAGGCATGTACCCTCAGACACACAAAACAGGGATGAAAATCTTGATATTATCAAGGTGGTAATGTTGCTACGCCATGAGAGGCAAGATGAGCCAGTTTAGAAAGCATATAGAGAGAGCAAAGCAGTGAAACAGATTAGGCTTCTGATTACTTTTTTTCAAATGGGGAAGAGGAGGGTCTGGTTTTCACACCTGTGCTTTCAAGAAAATTATATAGTGAAGTTGTACGGTAGGCAGTTGTGAAATTGTTTTTGAATTTCTGACATAAAAATGTCATACATGGGGCAAATAAGTCTCAAAGGTTTTCAAACCAACAAGAAAATATATACATGTAATACATGTATGTATGTGCATGTTTATGTATATGTATCTATGTATGCACATACGCATGCACACACTTTTTACTCCATGTTGGAAATGAAACCGTTCCTTCAATTATACATCAAATGTCACTGCTGGGTTGCACTAAAGATGTCTATACTTTGCAAAATCCATCTCTCTAAATCCTAGACTCACACTTATTAGTATGCATTGTATATTTCCTCACCATTCAGTTCCTGAGTGTTTCATACCATGATTACCTCAGCATCTAGATCACTAAAATAAAATGTAAAATGCTGAATGGAATAGTCCATAAATATATGCTTATTTAACTTAAGCATATAGAGTTTGATTTGCATGTCTTAATCATGAGATTCCACTATGTTCACCCATTACTGACAGGAAAAATAACATGAGTACTTACCCATGCTGCACGATTAAGGAAATAGAAAATTCTGCAAAGTTTACTGGGAAATTATACCAGATGAGTGAAATACAGTGTGCCTATTTTCAAGTTATTTATTTAAGAGAAAATGTACCAGGCTCTAGGAGACCCAGGTTCGGTGAACTTGGTATGAAATTTAATTGCCTGTAGCCATGGAGGCCTAATTTGCCAGTATCTGCCACATTCCTGAATCTGGTGATCATTACCTAAAAATCCAGATAATATTGTACACAGGATAAAATCACCATGTTCATATCTTTCCACTAACTTGGTCTAATATTCCAAGTCTATGTTTTATAAGAAAGTTTTACCAGGAAAGTTGAATGCATTCTAACATCTTGATATTAAAAAAACAAATTTCATCCCCATTTCTATGTAAATATTGAATGAATTTAAGGGTTTTCAATCATTTTGTCTACAATTATGGCAATAATGTTTTTAGGACACAGAACTTACAAATTCTCTTTCTCTTTGGTGTTTTTCATCAGCTTCCTCTATGAGCTCTGTTGTTTGCTGAAGCTTGGCATCCACAAGCTGTTGCTGCAGTTCCTTATGTTTGAACACTTTATTAATATGCTATAGAAAATATAAAATTTCTTCTATCACTTAGTGAAAAAGGGTATACATAGGTTAGGAGATACAACACAAGTTACAATAACTTAATTCCCTGTTATTCCTGCTCATACCACCATAACTAATTACATTGGAGCTTTCTGTGCTCATACACACAAAAGCATCTACTCACATCATCTTGCAAACCACTCTGCACTTGCAGACATGATTCCCTCTGGCCCCTAACCTGAGTCCATCCAACCCAATCAACAGCTTTGTGTTGCCTGTTTCTGCTCTACATTGAAAATTAGGCTTAAACTATTAAGAAAAAAAAAAGATGGGTAAAGAGATCAAACTTGAAACCATTCATCACACACACAATTCCTGGGTATTATTTTCTTGTGATTAAATTTTCCTAAATTTCTCGGTATAGACAGTAGTATAATATAATGGTATGAATGGCCAGGGGTCAAATCTAGGCTTAGTGGATGGCCCTGGACAAATTCTGCCCTTTGACGAATCTCAGTTTCCTTATCCTTAAACATGGACAACCACACATGTACCTCCTAAAGTGTTTGTAAAAATCAATAAAGTGGTTAATATATTTAACATGCTTGGTGTCTAGAACATACTAGACCCTTGGTAAGAAAAGAGGTTACTGTCCAATCCAAACTAAATTGTTAAGTAGTATTTCTGTAAAATAAAGTCATCAGAACATCCTTCTCTGATGGAAAAACATTAAAACTTTTTAGTTTCCATATTCCATGTGATAGGAAGAAATGGTAGTTAATAATATATAATCTAATTAAGTTTTGAGGAGTGGTTACATTTTTGTCTTTGACTGCATATTAGATCATTAAATTATATGCTCAACACCACCACACCACCCCTCCCCCCACAGGAAACACTTCTGTAATACCTAACACAAACAAGGCTCACAGGTAATGTAACTTGAATATACAGTTTGAAAATTTGTCACTTTAATAATGAAGTCGGGTGTCATTTGTTGCAACAACAAAATGAAAACAAAATAAGAAAATGAGGGCTTTATGAAACAAATTTAGTGAAAAGTAAATCCACTCTATATGCCTCACAAAATTTACTTCAATAAATGCCCTGCAAGGAGGAAATACAGAGACAGAAACCTATATGTGAAAAAAAAGACTTGAGACGTAACATCCAATGAAATGTATAAACCTTTTTGATCTGATTCAAAGAATTTTCAAAAGGGGGTTGGGGAATAGAAAAATGTGAGCAATGATGAAGTGGTTGGGAAAGTAATTACTGATAAATATTTTGGTATGAAATGGTACTGTGATTCTGCTTCAAAAGAGTCTTGTCTTTTCAAGATATGCATTCAAATAATGCTGGCTGAAATAATATGACATCTTGGATTTGCTTGAAACACAGATTTGCTGTTAAAAGATAAGGAGAATGGTTAGAAAAATGCTCAAAATCTTTAAACTGTTTTCAAAGGATATAAGTAAAACTGTAAGTTAAAACAACCTAAACTTTGAATTGAAACTGGATAAATTACATAGCCATTGTTGTTCGCTTCGTTTGGGGGCTTTTTCTGGTAGTAAAATATACCATTTAAAAATTTATCATTTTAACCATTTTTGTCACCAATCTTTTCTAATTAGCAGTTTAAATATACTTATGTAAGGAGTTCAACACACATAATTGAACATTTTACTACCCTTAAAATATAACAAAGGCAGAGGAATGTGCCCTTTAGAAAACCCAAAGCTCTTAGCCTATACACTTGAGCTCAGAAAGTAAGGAAAACTAATGAGCATGCTATCACCAATTTCCGTTTAAGGTAGACACCACAGAACTTCCAGACTAGCTTGTAAAATAACTGCAGTGATCGGGTTCTGCAGGCATAAATGATTCACTGTACACTCACCTTAACTTCACTGTGTCTGCGGCAACCAAGAAGAAGGCTGGGTGTTTAGTTAAAAGAAGTTTCTCTCCCCGCCAAAAGTTAATAGTATGTAAAATGCAATGGTACTATAGATTGTATTATTATAGATTTATGATAGATTATCATGGAAGTCAGAGATACTGGATATTTGGGCACCAAATATTTATTTACTCTTTGACTGGATATGGAAAAAAACAGTCTGTTTACTAAAATTGCTATCTTCCAGTATCACATGAAAACAAGTACCACTCGATATACCTCACATATCCAAATCCACAGATCCCTGGGTCAATCAGTGATGATCCCAATCAGTCTTTTAGTTTACACTGTGTCTAACATTTTCCTAATAAATTCCTGACTGTTTGCTACTATGCATACATAAAAGCTCTAAAATATTGTCCTGTGACAATAGTCTTCAGTAATGGTGAAAAGGTTTTCATAGTAACAAGATCCTGTGTCACTGAACAAAACACTTTTACCTCCTCTCTCAGTGCATACTGCTCAATGAGCTTCTTCAGCTTCTCTCCTAGTTCAGTGTTTTCTTGGCGGAGTTTGGCATTGTGTATGTCATGTTGTTCCAGCTGTGCTTGAATTTCACTTAAAGTAAACTGGAAACGTGCAGTTGCTTCTCTACGATGTTCTTCCTCTTCTTGTGCCTGCTGCATATTTTCTTCCTTATTATCCAAAATAACTTATGTTACTGGTATAGAATAAACTTCTACACTGAGTGCTTTAAAATTGTTGCTACTATGTGGGTTCCTGTAAAGATGCCCCAATTGTTGCTTCTCACTAACAATCCCTTCTCTTGATCTATGACCAAACATCTCTGATTTAAAAGTATATTTCCTTAGTAGATTAATCAGGGAGAAACAAACTGACCTGCTACAAAGTTAAGTGTTCTTTGACTTTGCAGACCTTACTACCCAAAATACAAGTATGGTACTTCTCCATACAGTAGATGCTGCCTCATTATTTTTCCAACTGTTCTCCTCATTGGTTTGGTACGGCATCATCCTAGATGAGTATGAAGAGGGATGGCCCATATAGCAGCTTCCTTTCTGAGTCAACCTTCCATTTCCTGGAGGTCAAGGGACAAATGTAATCTTTATTTTAAAAGCTTACTTTTGGGACTCCTGCATGACTCAGTCAGTTAAGCATCCAACTTCTGCTCCGTTCATGATCTCACAGTCTGTGAGCTCAGGCTCCGCGTCAGGCTCTGTGCTGACAGCTCAGAGTCTGAGCCTGTTTTGGATTCTCTGTGTCCCTCTCCCTCTGCTCCCTCACAAGTTTGCACTCTCTGTCTCTCTTGACAATAAATAAAACACTAAAAAAATTTTTTTAATAAAAAAAAAAATTTGAAAAAAGCTTACTTTCAATTCTTCCCAGGAAACAAGCATCAAAAGACATTTACCCAAACAACTATCAGCCTGGTCAAAATGTTAAACTGAAATAAGTAGGGGGAAATCCACTTTTATTAAATCTAAATTTGGGGGTGGGGGGAGCCAAGATGGTGGAACACCATGGAAGCTTTTTGTGTGTCTTGCGTCCATGAAATACAGCCAGACCAACACTAAACCATCCTACACACCTAGAAAACTGATTGGAGGATTAACACAACAATCCACACAACCTGAACCACAGAATTCAGCAGGTATGCAGCGCGGAGAAGTGAACTTGGTAAGCGAGAAGTCGCGAAAGGAATTCACCCCAAAAGAAAGAGCATGAAGAGATGACAGCCAGGGATTTAACCAACACAGATACACCCAAGGTGTCTGAACCAGAATTTAGAATCACAATAATAAGAATACTAGTTGGAGTCAAAAATAGATTAGAATCCCTTTCTGCAGAGATAAAAGAAGTAAAAAATAGCCAGAATGAAATTAAAAATGCTGTAACTGAGCTGCAATCACAGATGGATGCAGCGGTGGCAAGGATGGACGAGGCAGAACAGAGAATCAGCAATATAGAGGACAAACTTATGGAGGATAATGAAGCAGAGAAAAAGAGGGAGATTAAGGCAAAAGAGCACGAGTTAAGAATTAGAGAAATCAGTGACTCATTAAAAAGGAACAACATCAGAATCATAGGGGTCCCAGAAGAGGAAGAAAGAAAAACGGGTAGAAGGGTTATGTGAGCAAATCATAGAAGAAAACTTTCCTAACCTGTGGAAAGACACAGACATCAAAATCCAGGAAGAACAAAGGACCCCCATTAGATTCAACAAAAACTGACCCTCAACGAGGCGTATCATAGTCAAATTCACAAAGCACTCAGGCAAGGAGAGAATCTTGAAAGCAGCAAGGGAAAAAAGTCCCTTACCTACAAGGGAAGACACATCAGATTTGCAGCAGACCTGTCCACAGAAACATGGCAGGCCAGAAAGGAGTGGCAGGATACATTCAGTGTGCTGAATCAGAAAAATATGCAGCCAAAAATTCTTTATCCAGCAAGGCTGTCATTCAAAATTGAAGGAGAGAGAAAAGTTTCCCAGACCAACATAAATTAAAGCAGTTTGTGACCACAAACCAGCCCTGCAAGAAATTTTAAGGGAGACTCGCTGAGGGGAGAAAAGATGGGAAAAAAACCCCAAAGATATATATCTATATGTATATATATATACATGTGTATGTGTATATATGTATGTGTGTGTGTATGTGTGTGTGTGTTTATATATATATAAACAAATTTATATCAATAAAGAAATACCAAAAGCAACCAAAGATTAGAAAGGTCCAGAGAACACCACCAGAAACTCCAACTCTACAAGGATCATAATAGCAATAAATTCACATCTTTCAGTATTCACTCTGAACTCTGCTCCAATGGACTCAATGCTCCAATCAAAAGACACAGGGTAAGAGAATGGATAAGAAAAACAAGATCCATCTATATGCTGTTTACAAGAGACCCACTTGAGACCTAAAGTCACCTTCATATTGAATATAAAGGGGTGGAGAACCATCTGTCATGCAAAAGACAACAAAAGAAAGCCAGAGTAGCCATACTTCTATCAGACAATCTAGACTTTAAAATAAAGACTGTATCAAGAGATGCAGAAGGGCATTATATCATAATCAAGGGGTCTATAGGCCAAGAAGACCTAACAATTGTAAACATTTATGTGCCAAATGTGGCAGCGCCCTAATATTTACATCAATTAATCACAAACATGAAAAACTCATTGACATTTATACCATAATAGTAGGAGACTTAAACACACCACTCACAGCAACAGACAGATCATCTAATCAAAAAATCAACAAGGAAACAATGGCTTTGAATGACACACTGGACCAGATAGACTTCACAGATACATTCAGAACATTTCATCCTAAAGCAGCAAAGTATACGTTCTTCGCCAGTGCACGTGGAACGTTCTCCAGGATAGACCATACACTGGGACACAAATCAGCCCTAAGGAAGTACAAAAAGATCAAGATCATACCGTGCATATGTTCAGACCACAACGCTATGAAACTGGAAATCAACCACAAGAAAACAATTGGAAAGGTAACAAATACTTGGAGACTGAAGAACAACCTACTAAAGAATGAATGGGCTAACCAAGCAGTTAAAGAGGAAATTAATGTAAGTATATGGAAGTCAATGAAAATGATAACACCACAACCCAAAACCCCTGGGGCGGGCGCAGCAAAGGCGGTCATAAGAGGAAAGTATACAGCAATCCAGGCCTTCCTAAAGAAGCAAGAAAGATCTCCGATACCTAACCTAACCTTACGCCTTAAGGAGCTGGAAAAAGAACAGCAAATAAAACCCAAAAGCATCAGAAGACAGGAAATAATAAAGATCAGAGCAGCAATCAATGCTATCGAAACCCAAAAAACAGTAGAACAGATCAATGAAACCAAAAGCTGGTTCTTTGAAAGAATTAACAAAATGGATAAATGACTCGTCAGTTTGATCAAGAAGAAAAAGGAAAGGACCAAATAAATAAAATCAAGAATGAAAGGGGAGAGATCACAACCAACACAGCAGATATAAAAACAATAATAAGAGAATATTATGAGCAATTATATGCCAATAAAATGGGTAATCTGGAAGAATTGGGCAAATTCCTAGAAACATTTACACTACCAACACTGAAACAGGAAGAAATAGAAAATATGAACAGACCCATAGCCAGTAAGGAAATCGAATTAGTAATCAAAAGTCTGCCAAAAAACAAGAGTCCCGGGCCAGAAGGCTTTCCAGGGGAATTCTCCCAAATATTTAAAGGGAGAGTTAACACCTATTCTCTTGAAACTGTTCCAAAAAACAGAAATGGAAGAAAAACTTCCAAAGTCTTTCTATGAAGCCAGCATTACCTTGATTCCAAAACCAGACAGAGACCCCACTAAAAAGGAGAACTACGGACCAATTTCCCTGATGAACATGTATGCAAAAATCCTCACCCAGATATTAGCCAACCGGCTCCAACAATACATGAAAAAATTACCCTCCATGACCAAGTGGTATTTACACCTGGCACGCAGGGCTGGTTCAATATCTGCAAAACAATTAACGTGATTCATCACGTCAAGAAAAGAAAGGACAAGAACCATATGATCCTTTCAAGAGAGGCAGAGAAAACATTTGACAAAATACGGCATCCTTTCTTGATAAAAACCCTCAAGAGAGTAGGGATAGAAGGAGCATACCTCGAGATGATAAAAGCCATATATGAACGACCCAATGCTAATATCATCCTCAATGGGGAAAAACTGAGAGCTTTCCCCCTAAGGTCAGGAAAAAGACAGGGATGTCCACTCTCGCCACTGTTATTCAACATAGTGTTGGAACTCTTCTTAGGCTCTGCAATTAGACAACACAAAGAAACAAAAGGCATCCAAAGTGGCCAGGGGGAGGTCAAACTTTCACCCTTTGCGGATGACATGACACTCTACACGGAAAAGCCAAAAGATTCCACCAGAAAACTGCCAGAACTGATTCATGGATTAGGCGAAGTTGCAGGATATAAAATCAATGCACGGAAATCGGTTGCATGCCTATACACCAACAATGAAGCAACAGAAAGAGAAATCAAGGAATCGATCCCATTTACAGTTGCACAAAAAACCCATAAAATACCTAGGAATAAACCGAACCAAAGAGGTGAAAAGTCTATACACTGAAAACTACAGAAAGCTCATGAAAGAAATTGAAGAAGACACAAAGAAATGGAAAAAGATTCCATGCTCCTGGATAGGAAGAACAAATATTGTTGAAATGTCGATACTACCCAAAGCAATCTACATATTCAACGCGATCCCTATCAAAGTGACACCAGCATTCTTCACAGAGCTGGAACAAATAACCTTAAAATTTGTATGGAACCAGAAAAGACCCCAAAGAGCCAAAGCAATCTTGAAAAAGAAAACCAAAGCAGGAGGCATCACAATCCCAGACTTCAAAGCTGTAATCATCAAGACAGTATGGTACTGACACAAGAACAGACACTCAGATCAATGGAACAGAATAGAGAACCCAGAAATGGACCCACAAACATGTGGCCAACTAATCTTTGACAAAGCAGCAAAGAATATCCAATGGAATGAAGACAGTCTCTTCAGCAAGTGGTGCTGGGAAAACTGGACAGCGACATGCAGAAGAATGAACCTGGACCACTTTCTTACCCCATACACAAAAATAAGCTCAAGGTGGGTGAAAGGCCTCAATGTAAGACAGGAAGCCATCAAATTCCTTGAGGAGAAAGCAGGCAAAAACCTCTTTGATCTTGCCCACAGCAACTTCTTACTCAACACGTCTCTGGAGGCAAGGGAAACAAAAGCAAAAATGACTACTGGGACCTCATCAAAATAAAAAGCTTCTGCACAGCGAAGGAAACAATCAGCAAAACTGAAAGGCAACCAACAGAATGGGAGAAGATATTTGCAAATGACATATCAGATAAAGGGTTAGTATCCAAAATCTATAAAGACCTTACCAAACTCAACACCCAAAAAACAAATAATCCAGTGAAGAAACAGGCAAAAGACATGAATAGACACTTCTCCAAGGAAGACGTCCGGATGGCCAAGCGACACATGAAAAATGCTCAACGTCACTCATCACCAGGGAAATAACCTGATAAGCCACAATGAGATACCACCTTACACCTGTCAGAATGGCTAACATTAACAACTCAGGCAACAACAGATGTTGGCGAGGATGCAGAGAAAGAGGATCTCTTTTGCATTGTTGGTGGCAATGCAAGCTGGTGCGGCCACTCTGGAAAACAGTATGGAGGTTCCTCAAAAATCTAAAAATAGAACTACCCTATGACCCAGCGATTGCACTACTAGGCATTTATCCACGGGATACAGGTGTGCTGTTTCGAAGGGACACATGCACCCCCATGTTCATAGCAGCACTATCAACAATAGCCAAACTACGGAAAGAGCCCAAATGTCCATGGATGGATGAATGGATAAGGAAGATGTGGTATATGTGGTGTGTGTGTGTACACACACACACACATATATGTATACACACATATACATATATACATACATACATTTATATATATATGGTAAGAACACGGTCCAGGTTCATTCTTCTGCCTGTTGCTGTCCAGTTTTCCCATTCCGTGTATATATATGTACATATATACATATATATACACATATACATACATATATATGTATACATGTACACATATATGTATATACATATTTACATATACGTATATATACATACATATATGTATACATATGTGTGTGTGTATATATGTATATATGGCAATCAAAAAGAATGAAATCTTGGCCTTTGCAACTACATGGATGGAACTGGAGGGTATTATGCTAAGTGAAATTAGTCAGTCAGAGAAAGATAAAAATCATATGACTTCACTCTTATGAGGACTTTCAGAGACAAAACAGATGAACATAAGGGAAGGGAAACAAAAATAATATAAAAATAATATAAGATAATATAAAAACAGGGAGATGGACAAAACAGAAGAGACTCATAAATATGGAGAACAAACTGAGGGTTGCTGGAGGGATTGTGGGAGGGGGGATGGACTAAATGGGTAAGGGGCACTCCTGAAATCATTGTTGCACTACATGCTAACTAATTTGGATGTAAATTAAAAAAAATACAAAATAAAATTTAAAAAAAAAGAAAAAAATCAATCTAAATTTAAGTCTTCTAATGAAAAAAAACAAAACAAAACAAAAAAACCCTCACCCCAGATCAGGATTTATTTCATGAGTTGCCCTGTATTCCCGGACCTTGGGAGTTTGCTGTGATAAAGGTAATTAGAGATCCTACTCCATTCATACCTGCTTAGGTATTCTTAGCTATAGGCAGACATGTTCCCATTAGAAAAGGCAGATTCCTTTTACACTCTCTAGTTCTTTATCCTTCCACAAATTATAAAATTTTAATAACTGTTCCCTCTTCCTGTATATATAGAGAAGAGTAAATCCTTCACCTACATGTATACAAAACCAACGTAGGCGTGAGTGCTCTTCTGTAGTACTTAGGAAGTGAATTGCTGAAGATGGGAAGAGAACGGTTACACAGACTAGCCAGTTAGGATCCATAGGAGTTCTCTGCAATCTGTTTTTGCTTCATAAACTCATTCTGATTCAAGTCTATTACTACCAGTCAATGTTTTCTGCTTTCTGCTGAGCATTTCATTTCTTCATCACCATGAAGGTCATGGTAATCAACTACATTAATCATCAGAAAAATTCCTGGCAACCCTGAGCTTACTAAACAGGAGGGCCATGAACACTAACATCAATACCATCTAGATACCCTGTGATCAAGTATAAGGTACATTACTGAACTCTTTCTTGATGCTGAAACCAACAGTTGGATAGCAGAGTATTAGATTTACAGTGGCCTTACATACAGCATTAACCCAGGCAAAGTTGAATAAATAAATGTTGAAGGCAGTATGTCTTTGAGGACCCACCAAAGTCCTCTGCTCAGGAACCTAACCTACCTGACACCTGAAGCAAGTGTCCCCTGGAGTTACCGCCAAGCTGCCATTATTACAACCAAGTCCCACTACAGCAAGTGAAGCAAGGATCTACTTCAAACAAAATCACTTCAAACAGTGGTTATACACTCACCCTAACCGTCTCCTGGAAACAGAAAAATGCATCAACTAACCTTTAGTGTCTTATTGTGACGCTGAAGTTCCCTGCAAAGAGACTCTAGTTTGCTTCTTGCCAAGATGGCCTTGCTGTGTTCACTCTGCAAGTGAACTTTCTCTTTGATGATCTGGGCTTGTTTCTTCTGCAGAACCTTCATTTGCTTCTGAACATTCCTGCTCTCCTCCAGCTAAAATTAACAAGTAGTTTATACAGTTAGAAAATAAAGTAAGAACCTCGGAGTTACAGTTGGCAGAATTGGAATTAGTCATGGAAACTTTTCTACTACTCTCTTATTCGGCTGAGATATAAAATGGCATGCAAATAATTTTGGTGTATTTAGAAAACGAACCACAATGTCTTTTTTAAAATTAAAAACAAAATAGATCTTTGAGGCAAACTTCTTATGAGTGAACACCATCTGGTTTTACTTTTCTACAAGAAATGGAAAAACTACAAGAAATGAAACAAAGAAGCAGCTCTTCGTGAAAAGAAGGCAATTTATTCTATTGTATGAGAACAGATAAAATGACAGTCTTGCTGACACTTCAATAAAGCTCTCCTAAAGAAAAAATGTTGACAAGTCACACATTGCAAGAGCAAGAGCAAGAGCGACTTATCCAGGAGACTTATCAAACACTCTTACAGGCCACACGTTTAGAGCTACTAAAAACACCTTCCTTGAAATTTCTGCTGGAAAAGAATAATTTTTCTTTGAATCTTACTACGGACTATGAGTATAGCATAATTCAACTGGCTATAGGTGCTACACAAATTATCTGCAACCCAACTGGTTTCCTGCCCACTCCCCATTCTTTCCTGCTGCTCATGTATCAGAAGCTGAGTAAAAACATTATTATGTCTATTGGAATTGAATTCTTTCATGGTAATACTAATAACAAATTACTGGTGATGCAGCTCAGACGTGACTACCTTAGGCACTAATGATGACATATTACACTGAACTGACTAGGTACGAGACACTGAGCTGATAAATATTAATGATAAAAAAAAAATGAACAAAAAGGAGCCCGAGAAGATAGGCACCATTGCAAGTAATTGATATATTTGACATGGAGACACAGAAAGCCTGATGGCTTCTCTTTCCTCTACAAAAAAGGCACAGTTGCAAATAATTTAGTTGCACTTTGCATAGTGCAAGAAAATTATTTGCAACTCCTGTGGAGAAGGAGGGCAGGTAGAAAGAAGTTGAGGGTTTATACAGTCAATGGAAAAAAGTATCTAATATGCGGAGTTTTTATAATAGTGTAGTGATTGTAGACAGAGACGTATTAAAATGACCATGAAGACCTAGTTGTGATTTCATCTGCCTGGCTGTATTTTTGGACACCTTGAGTGGGTTTCTGTCTGGCAGGTGAAATGGATGGACAAAGTGGAGCATGTACATTTCCAGCAAGACTGATTTTTATGCCATATGAAATCTAAGGGAAAAAACAAACACAAAGACTGAAGGTAGTACAGACAAGGTGAAAGTAGAAGCTCAATGTACTGCTTGCTGCAATGGTTACAGAGAGAACAAATATAGTGGGAATCCTTCAAAAAGTATTTTCTGGACTGGTGATACTCAGAATCTGAATGGAGTATCTGTACTTGTGGTTTTTGATGTCCTCTTATGGCTACATAAGGTAGCCAAAGCAGAGGGTGGCCAAGGGGCTACAGAGATGAGACAGGTAATCAAGGACAAGGGTCACGGAACAAGAGACTGAAGTGACATCAGAGAAAGCTGTTCCACTCCTACAACTTCATTATTTTGGAACTCTGGAATCTATTCAAAGTCCTGCACCCTCCAAGGGCATGCTGAGCCAGTAGGAGCAGATATTCACTCTTCAATCCACTCCCATGCTCCTGTGGCAGGCGGCTATACTATCACATGTTCCTGCAGTGGCTTACAGGAGCCAGGTAAGCAGTAAGGTCTCAGTCTTTCAAAAATATCAAAGATATGTGTTTGACTGCGACTGACACATCTGATCACAAAGGTGCACACAGAGTGGTGGCCACCATCATTGCAGATGCCTCCCACCATATGAAATGGCACGCAGGGTGTGTAGGGAAACAGACCCCACTTAATTATTATTTCCCTCATTTCACTTATCCTCTTTTCTTCTTTGGAGGGGAAGGCATACACTGAAGTACTATGACATTCAAAAACAACCATATATCTGTGGAAATTTAGAAAGTCACCCATGCAAGCCTAGAATGAAAGACAACCAGGGAAGACCTTAAGTTTGCATTTCATTCTAATCTCTGACAGACCTTGTACAACACTAGCCAAACAAGGAAAGGCACAGAGCAAAACCTAGGTAAAATAGAGAGAATCTAATATTCAAGTTACCATGTCATAATATTTAAATATCTAGTTTTCAACAGCAGCAGCAGCAGCAACAACAACAACAACAGCAACAAATCATAAGGCGTACAAAGAAGTAGGACAGTATGGCCAATTCAAAGGAAAAACGTAAGTCAACAGAAACTGTCCCAGACGAAGATCAGATGATAGAAATACCAAACACATTAAAATAACACCTTTAGCTCTTTACACTGCCCAAAGAGCTAATGGATGATGAGGATAAAGTCAGGAAAACAATGTAGGAATGAAAAGGAAAAATAGTCCATAACGAGGGACCATAAAGAGGAACTAAAATAAAAATATGGAATTGAAAAATACAAAACTGAAGTGAGCAATTCACTACAAAGATTTAAAATCAGATATGACCAGACAAAAGAAAGAAATCAGTAAACTAGAAGATACGTCAATGTAAATTCTCAACTCCAGGGAATGAAAAAAAAAAAAATGAGGAAAAACCTAAGAGCATAAAGGATCTTTGGGACACCACCAAGTGCAGCAACATATGCACCGTGGGAATCAAAGAAGAGGGATGGGCAGAGAAATTATTGGAAAAAATAATGGCACAAACTTCCCCAAATTTGATGCAACATATGAATACCAAAAAGCTGGCTGAACACCAGGAAGGATAAACAGACACCCACACTGAGGCACATTATAATAAAAACTGCCCAGTGCCAATGACAAAGAGAAAATCTTGAAGGCAGCAAGAGGGAGAGTGACTCATCACCTATGAAGGAATCTCCATAAGATTATCAGCTAATTTCTCAGCAGAAGCCAGAAGTCAGTGGCCTTCAAAGTGCTGATGTGTTGGAGGGAGACAGTCCCTCCTGTATCTGACAAAACTGTCCTTCAAAACTGACAGAGAAATGAAGACATTCACAGATCCACAAGAGCTGAGGGGGGTGGTGACCACATACTTGAGTGCTGGTATCTCCTAGAGGGGAGTGTGTAAACATATATGCTGCTCCTGTTTTCACTTCTTATACTTTGGTTTGTTGTGACTATTGCCCGGGGGAGGGAGGACACCCCTTCATTGCCTGGCTCTAGTGGCCAGTGGGGACTATACTCATAGATCCCACAGGACTGTTACAAATGGAGAACCATCCGTGTGGGCTGAGCGAACACACACCAAGCACAGTGAAGAAATGGCAGACTGAAATGTAACCCGGTCTTTCTGTGGAAGAGGCCTATTAGCATATCTTCAAAAGGCAGGCTTCTAAATTAAAGCATACATCTAGGAGCCAACTACAAATCCTCTATACAAGGCAGGAAGAGGAGGCACCATCTTCACACTCTACGTCTACCACGTCCCAGGAGATCAGCGTCTTCAAGGAAGGAGACTTTGTATATGTCTAGCACCACTGACTGCCAAGATGACACATCCCTGGAATGCTTGACTCTTGTGGCCAGCCAAGTTTGTGTTCACAGGTTCACAAAACAGTAACAGATGAAGAAACAGTTCTTAACTGTCTATCACCCAAGGGATTAGTGCACAGAGACTGGACTGAAGGTTTATCCCTCAGCCTTCCTCTGAAAGAGTGTTATTTGCATACTTTGAAAGCTGCTGCCTTTGTAGCATCTGGCTTACAATCAGCCTGAATCTCAGCGATGGACTGTTCCCTTTGGGAAACTGAGATCTGTGAATGTCTGAGGGGAAGCTGACACCCTCAGCTTCTGAGAGCCACTAAAAATAAAGTACGTTGTGTGAACAGTCACAGCAGTTTCAGATAAAATCAAGAGCTAAGGCAAGGTTTATCTCCCACACAAGGCCACTGCTTTGGGACTGAGATGGATGGCTGTTTCATCTAATACACAGAAACAAGGTCAGAAATTCAAGCAAAATAACAAAATGGAGGAATATGTTCCAAAGTTAAGAGTAAGACAAAACCTCAGATGAAAACCCTGCTGACACAGAGGTAAGTGATTTACCTGATAAAAGGCAGTTCAAATTAACAGTCCTAAAGACGCTCACCAAGCCTGGGAGAAGAACAGATGAACAAACTGTGAATTATAATAAAGTAATAGAAAATACAAATTAATATTCAAATAGAAGTCATAGAAGGATATACACGAACTGAACTGCAATATATGCAAGAGAGGCTTGAGCAGCAGATTAGATGAAGCACAAAAAGGAATCAGTGAAGTGGAAGACAAGGCAGTGGAACTCACCCAATCAGAGAAGCAAAAAGAAAACAGAATTAGAAACTGCTTTAAGGCACACCAAGCTCACCAACATTCACATAATAAGGGTCCCAGAGGAGAAGATATTGAGAAAGGGGCAGAAAACATATCGAAGAAACAACAGCTCCAAACTTCCCAAACCTGGGGAAGGATGCAGACAACCAGATAAAGAAAGCCTTGGGGCGCCTGGGTGGCGCAGTCGGTTAAGCGTCCGACTTCAGCCAGGTCACGATCTCGCGGTCCGTGAGTTCGAGCCCCGCGTCAGGCTCTGGGCCGATGGCTCGGAGCCTGGAGCCTGTTTCCGATTCTGTGTCTCCCTCTCTCTCTGCCCCTCCCCCGTTCATGCTCTGTCTCTCTCTGTCCCAAAAATAAATAAAAAACGTTGAAAAAAAAAAAATTTTAAAAAAAGAAAGCCTGCAGTGTTCCAACTAACAATTCAAAGAGACCCATACGATAAACATAAATAAACTTTCAAATTAAAGACAAGGAGAGCGTCTAAAAGCAACAAGAGAAAAAACAAACACACAAACAAACAAACAAACAAACAGACAAAAACACCCTGTATGTATGGGGATTCAAGGGAATCCCCATGAAACAATCAGCAGACATTTCAACAGAAACTGTGTGTAGGCTAGAGCGAAGCGGCACAATGTATTTACAAAGTAATGAGAGAGGAAAACCAAATTCACCAATGTGTGGAGATTAAACATCACAAAGTGAAAAACCAATGGAAATCTAAACAAATAAACAAAGAAATCTAAAGAAATAAAAAAAATCTTCTGACAAATTAAAGTGGATAAACAACATACCAAAATTTGATGCAGCAAAAACATTCCTACTAGGGAAGTTCATAGTAATAAATACCTATATCAAGACACAGAGCCCAGTGAACCACCTACTTTATACCTCAAGGAACTAGGGAAAAAAGGAATAAACAAAGCCCAAAGTTAGTAGAAGGAAGGAAATAACGCAGATCAGAGTGGACTAAAAGGAATGGAGACTACAAAGGCAGTAGAAAAGATTAGGGACAGCTAATGTTCTTAAAAACAAATGGCAAATTTAGCTACACTAACCAAGTACACTACAGAACTCAAATAAAACCAGAAACGAAGGAGACATTACAACACATACCACAGAATACAAAGGATTATGAGACTATCATGCACAATTGTAGAGCAAAAGAATAGGTCAACCTAGAAGAAATGGATAAATTCCTAGAAAAGATAACCCAAGAGCACAATGATAAAGGAACAGAAAATACGAAAACACAAATTTCAAATAATAAGACTGACTCGGTTATTAACAATTTCTCCACAAACTAAACTCTAGGACCCATGGCTTCAACGTTGAATTCAATCCAAATTTTAGAAAATTAACCCTATACACCTCAATCTCTTTCAAAAAAAAAAAAAAAAAAAAAACAACTGATGAGGGAACATTTCCAATCTCATTTTCATGAGGCAAAGTCTTACTGTGACAGCAAAACTAGACAAGGACAAAACAGGGAAGGAAATCACAGGCCAATATCCCTGAGCAACAGAGATGCAAAACTCCTCAACAAAATATTAACAAACCAAATTCAACGATACAATCAACGAAACATATACTATGATCAAGTGGGATTTATTCCAAGAATACAAGGATGGTTTGACATTCACAAATCAAAGCTACAGTACGATAATAAAATAAAGGATAAAAATCGTGTGATCATCACAACAAATGCAGAAACATCAACATCCATTTATGAGATAAACACTCCTGACAAAGTGGTTTGCAGGAAAGACACCTCATTGCAATGAAGACCATACATGACAAGCCCACACCTAACATCATAGCCCAGGGTGGAAAGCTGACAGCTATTCCTCTAAGATCTGGAAAAAGACAAGGATGCCCACTCTCACCACTTTTAACTCTATAGACTATCAGAAATCCTGGACAAGCAATTAGACAAGAAAACAAATAATAATAAAATAATCCAAATTGGAAAGGAAAAAGTAAGGATCTCTAATTACAGATGACATTATATCGTATGTATAGAGAAGCCTAATGAGTCCACCAGCAAACTTCTAGCACTAATACCTGAATCAGTAAAGTTACAAACTGTGAAATTAGTATACCAAAATCAGCTGTGTTTCTTTCTATCCAAGGAGGAATTGGGAAAACAACCCCTTTTACAGTTACACTAAAAATAATAAAATATCTCAGAATAAATTTAAATTTAAAGGAGATGAAAGACCTGCACTGAAAACTATAAGACACCAATGGGAAAAAAATGAATAAGATACAGATAAATGGAAAGAGATTCCATGCTCATGAGGGTAGAAGAATCAACATTTAAAAAAATTATGTTTATTTATTTTTGTGTGTGAGAGGGAGAGAGACAGGACGTGAGCAGGGGAGGGGCAGAGGGAGAGGGAGGCACAGAATCTGAAGCAGGCTCCAGGCTCCGAGCTGTCAGCACAGAGCTGGACATGGGGCTCAAACTCATACACACGGCGAGATCACGACCTGAGCTGCAGTCAGATGCTTAACCGACTGAGCCACCCCGGTGCCCCAAGAATGAACATTTTTAGGATGTGCATACTAGTCAAGGCAATCTACCAAGTCATGAGATCCCCATCCAAATTCCAGTGGAACAAGAACAGAAACAGTACAAGCCTAAAATACACACAGAACCAGAGAACCACTATGGTGATTACTTTCGAGGTTTCTCAGAAAATGAAAGGTAGTAGAACTTCCATATTCCACTTGTAAGTCTTTTGGGAAGGAGATGAATATTCGAACTAAAGAATATATGTACCCTAAAGCATTATTTACAGTAGCTAACAAAGGGAAACACTAAGCGTCCACTAATTCATGAATGGATAAAAAAGTCACACACACACACACACACACACACACACACACACACACACACAATGAGAGGGGGCAGGCATATTATTCAGATATAAAAATGTAAGGGAATGCTGCTGTTGGCAACAACATGCATGGAACCTGAGGACATTACGCTAACTGAAACAAGTCAGACAGAGAAAGACAAAAAATGCTATGTGATCTGATCTACACGTGGGTCCTAAAACAAAAACAACACAAATTCTGGTGGTGGCCAGAATCAGGGTTGGGGGAGCCAAGAATGGGTGACTGTGGTCAAACGGTACAAACTTCCACTTATTCCATAAATAACTCCAGAGGATGTAATGTACTGTATCTTGACTACAGGTAATGACAAATAGTGTACCGTATCTTTGCCAGCTGACAAGGCAGAAGATCTTAAAAATTCCCATCAGAAGACAAATAAAATTTGTGACTATGTGTGTTGATGGATGTTAACTAGATTTATTATGATCACTTTCCATTGTGTACAGGTATCTAATCATTAGGTTGTACAAGTTATAACACTTATATCTCAATTAAAAAAATGCTAGTAACTAACTCAATGAGCAAATCAACACATGGTCCTTCTACATACTGCCTGCAAGAGATTCACTTTAGGTCCAAAATACAAACAGGTAGAGAAAAACAGGTAGAAAAGGATATTCCATACAAAACGTACCAAAAGACAAATGGGATGCCTATACTAACATCAGGACATTGTTAAGGAGGCAGTATTACCAAAGTGATCTACAGATTCAACGCGTCCCTATCAAATTGCCAGGGGTGTCTTTTTTACAAAAGTGCAAAGATCCATTCTAAAATGATATGGAATCTCAAGGGACTAGAAGAGCCAAATACTGAAACAACAAAACAAAACAAAACAAAACAAAACAAAACAAAACAAAACAAAACAAAACAAAAAAACCGTTGAATGACTCACACCTCCTGACTTTAAAACTTAAAACAAGGCTACAATAATCAAAATGATGTGGTGTTGGGATGAAGACAAACATGAAGATTAATGAAAGTAAGAGCACAGAAATAATTTCTCAAACACATTTTCAGATGATTTTCCACAAAGGGTGCCGAGCCATTCGGAGGGCAAAAATCTGCCCCTGCAACAAAAGATGCTGAGGAAACAATAGCCACATTAAACAAAAAGAAGAAGAAGAAGAAGAAACGAAAACAAGAATGAAGCTGGACATTTAACACCATATGCAATAATTAACTCAGAATAGCTGAAAGTTCAAGTAACCTCAGGAAGAAGACAAGGATGTCCACTCTCACCACTTATCAATGATTACTGTAACGCCTAGCCACAGAAATCAGACAAGAAAAAGAAATGAGAGGCATCCACGCTGGAAAAGAAGAAATTAAACTGTCACGATTTGCAGATGACAGGTCCTATACATAGAAAATCCTAGAGACTCGGCCAAAAAAATAAATAAGTAAATAGTAGAAGTAATAAACTAATTAGGAAAAGTGGCAGGATACAAAATTAATACGCAGATACCAGAAGTGAGTCTTTACAGTAACACGAAGTAGCAGAAAGAGAAATTAAGGAAGTAACACCATTTACAATCTTACCCAAAAAATAACTACGTAAATAACCCTGTGAATAAACTTAACCATGCAGGGTAAAACATCTCTACTTGAAACACTGTCAAACACTGATGTAATAAATTGATGATGACACAAACTAAATGGAAAGACATTCCCAAAGACATTCCATATTCATGGATTGGAAGACATTCATGCTAAAATGCCCATATTGCCCAAAACAATCTACACATTGAATGCAATCCCATCAAACTACCAACAGTAGCCCTCACAGAACTAAAACAAATAATACCAAAATTGGTAGGAAACCCCAAAAGACCCTGAATAGACAAAAAAAAAAAAAAAAAAAAAAAAAAAAATCCTAATAAATATTGATGTAGAAACAGGAGGCATCCCAATACCAGATTTCAGGATATAGTACAAAGCTGAAGTATTTAAAATATTTGGTACTGGCTCAAAACACACACACAGGCACGCACGCACGCACGCAGGCACACACGCACACACACACGCACACGCACAGATGAACAGGACAGAACAGAAACCCCAGAAATAGACCCACAACTATACGGCCAACTAATCTTCCACAAAGCAGGAAAGAATATTCAGGGGGGGAAAGAAAAACAAATGGCTCTGGGAAATCTGCACAGCAACGTGCAGAAGGATGAACCTGGACCATTTTCTTCGCCATACACAAAAATCAACTGAAATTGGACTGAGTATGTGTGAGACCTGAAACCATAACACTCCTAACAACAGGACCCAGGCAGAAATGTCTCTGACATCTACCATAGCAACACTGCCTCCATGTCTCCTGAGGCAAGGAAAACATAAGCAAAACAAACTATTGAGATAATCACAAAATACAAGCTTCTGCACAGCGAAGGAACAGGAGACAATCTACTGGATGGGAGAAGATGTGGGCAAATGACAGATCTGATAACGGGTTAATACCTGAAATATATAAAGAACTGATACAACTTGGGCGAACACAGCTCTCCTGAGGTCGACTCCTAGGAAAACCCAGGAAATCGATCTGCAGTGTGTGTGTGGAGTGGCAGAACCATCTCCAGAGTCAGAGGGAGACAACATGGGAGGTGCGAGGTGCATGGAAGTGAACTGGGTGACAGAGAAATGGTGATGCCATGGAGGGAGGGAACCCTTTCCACAGAGAGACGAAACGAAGAGAAAAAGAGGGGCGCTGAGTTAGCAAAAGAGGAAACCCTCTCTGACCATGGGACTGGGGGCAAAAAATACACAAAAAGGGCCACAGGTGTTTGTTTGTTTGCTGTTTGTTTTGTTTTGTTTTGTTTTCAAACAGCATTTGGAACTCAAACTCAGGTTTTGGAAGTGTGTGACTTTCTCAGGAGCAGAGCTGTGGCTTCCTGGGGAAGAGAGAAATGGTCCCAGGGTACATAGCATGGTATAGAGATACCCGGGGTGCATTGGGAGAGAACACTCCTCTTCCTGGAGTACTTTTGGAACAGGGTATATTACTATCTCAAGGACCAAAGACCCTGCCAAGCCCTAGCACAAAGCCGTCCATCAGCAGGGGACAGAGGTGCCTCCAGAGGGAATGTAAGTTTTGCCGCTTTTAGCAATGCTACACCATAGATTCCGCACACTGTACAGGCGGGGCACTGATTATCAGGGGCAGGATTTCAGACAGTGTGGAGAGGCTCTAATCTACAGAAGGGAGTGGGGATCCATGTGAGACCAGGTCCATTAAGGCTTTGGGTTCTGAATCCCAGCCACACACCCCCCCACACAAAAACAAAAACAACAACAACAACAACAACAACAACACAGAAGAGTTGTGGCACACTGTGAACAGACTGCCCTCGCTCTTCTGTTAGGACTATTTGAAGAGCCAGGAGTGGAAGATCCCCTGTCCATGAGGCAAGAGATTAGAGTGGTGCCATTGCCTGCCAGAACACAAACAGGGTCAGACTTTAGAGAGCAGCACAGCAGCTCCCAGTGGATGAGGGACCTGCTGCTCCCTGCCTGTCAACTGAGGGGCAAGACTGATGCTGAGCGAGGCATCACCCCACAAGCACCAAGTGTACTGAAAGTCAAGTGTCCAAATGACACCCACAGTTCTGGTGGAAATAAGACCAGGCTTCCCTATTTATTTTATTTTACTTTTTTCATTTAAACTCAGGTTCATAGTCTCTTGTTTATTTTTCATTTATTTTTCTCGTTTTGGGTCAGGCTTTTTTTTTTTCTTTCTTCTCTTCACTTTCTCAGTTTTCTTTCGTCTTTTCTTATTGTATTGAAATATTGGGACAGTCATGTGAAAACAAATGGTAAGCCATATCACATACAATTTGCATACAAGGCACTTAAGTTTACTCACCATATAGAAAACTCCTGTAGAGGCCAATGGCAGGACGCCCCGAGATGGGCCACTTTGGCACAAAGATTATGTCCAGTTAAAAACAGTCACAACCGAATAGACTCAGCAAAAGTTTCTTGTTGTTTTTCTAAAAGTTTTTAAAATGTTTTTTTTTTCTTTTGAGAGAGAGAGAGAGAGAGAGAGAGAGAGAGAGAGAGAGAGAGAGAGAGAGACGCACGAGCTCGCGAGGGGCAGAGAGAGGCAGCCACAGAATCCAAAGCAGGCTCCAGGCTCTGAGCTGTCAACGCAGAGCTTGACGTGGGGTTCAGGCTCACAACTGTGAGATCGTGACCCAAGCTGAAATCAGTGGCTTAAGCGACTGAACCACCCAGGCGTCCCAACTCAGCAAAAGTTTTTGACCCTCTTGTCTCCCTCAGCTGACTCAAGACAACTTAGATGGAGGAGCTGCTCCTGGAAGGAGCAATCTGCACAGATAACTACATTATGATAAGAACGAGGGGTGGAAGACAGGGATTGAAGGAGGGGAAAATAAGGAGGAATTCAGCAAAGCCTTTTTGTGAAAATTCCTATGCCCCATTGTCTGCAAACACTTTATCTACTCTTTATCTTTTTTCCTGTGATTTGCACACCTTCCCTTTGAAAGCCCAGACTCCTACCTGCTTCTCCTTAGTGCAGAATGATGTATGTCACATATATCCAGTCTTTCAATTTTGTGTTGGTGTGGAGTCCCCATGTATATGAAATTGAATTTGATGTTTTTTCCTGTTACTCTCCTCGTATCAATTTGATTCACAGTCCAGCTAGAAGGATCTTGAAGGGGACATGGAATTCCTTCCTCCCCAACAATGTTATGGAAGTTCACTCAAACAGAAAAGAAAAGAAAAAAAAAAAAAAACCCACCCTAGAGGAGCTAAGACGGAGGTGTGGTAGGAGGACCCTAGGCTTGCTTTGTCCCTCGAACACAGCTAGATAACCATCAAATCATTCTGAGTACCCACGAAAATGACCTGAGGACTGACAGAAACAAACTCCACAAGTAGAGAGAGACGAGAGGCCACACGAAGAAAGGTAAGAAGTGCAGAGACATGGTTTGGGAGAGAAACAGACTGCAGGTGCTGCAGAGTGCAGAGAACCCTAGTCACAAAGAAGGGTGAGAAAGAGGCACACTCAGGGGAAGACACAAGAACATTTCCCCAAAGGCACTCACTCCACAACGAGAGGGGGTGAATTTTGTGAGCTTTTGTAAACAGTGGGGTTCAAAGCCTGGAGTTTCACAGGTCCCCAGGATAGCTGGGATGGAGTTCTGAGGACGGTGCCCTACTCCTGGAGAGAAGACAGGCAAACAACTTCTGGGCAGATGGCATGTTCTAAGGATCACCTCAGTGGGCAGGGAGAGACTGCTGGTTTGTTTTGGAACACATCTGTGAGGCGTGGCATTGCCTCTGTGGAGACAGAGGAGCTGGTGGGCACCATTTCCTCTGCTCCTGAGCGGAGGTGCAGAGACACATCCTGAGGGCAGCTAACCACAACACTGCACAGCAGGCTTGCTCCAAATCCCACACCCTTGTGCTCTGGTGTGACTGCCCTTCTGTACCAAACCTGCATCTGTCGCAGCACAGCGAGAACCTTTCCCAGAGGACCGGTGCCCATCTCCCCAACACCAGGACCCTGAAGTTTGGAAGTTTAGAAGTCAGCAGAGCTGGCTGGGGTAAACCCCAAATGCACTGTGCTCCTCTGGGCCGGCAAGTAACGCGGAATAGACAGAAAGCAGCAATCTGAAAGACACCTAGACACATGAGGGGAAATTATTCACTCTTCTTGGGGGGGACTTCCCTGAGAGCATAAGCATGAACTCCTCTCTCCAGAAACAACGGACCTGGCTAGGTCCCATTTCTGCCCCCCCGCCCCCACCATAAGCCACTTCAGTAAATAGCACAGTGCCCACACAGTGGATGCCTGACCTGCTAACACCGAGTCCTGCCCCCCTGCACTCTGCTGGCACCGCTTCTGTGCATAGGAGCCGGTGCAGGGGGCGCCTCCCCCAGAAGACCAGCACACATCCCCCACACCCCACGTGTACCGACCATTGAGTTGTGCAGGACTTCAGTTCTAGTGGAACTAGCATCAGGTCTCTTTTACCATGCCTGCTTAAAAACTTACCCCACTCTGGCCAAGGACCCAACACTGTCCACTGCAGGTAAAGAGAGCATCTGCAGATGACTGGCCTGAGGGATAGAGCAGCCACAGCAGAGCAGCAGAGCACACCAAGCATACACCACAGACATTCCCTGAAGCATGAAGTCCCGCACACTATATGACTGGCTCTTCATAACGCCTTTAGTCTCACTGTGTGGGCACTGTGGGCACTGTGGGCACAGCAAACATATCAGGCTTTTCTAACACAGAGAAGAAGACAGAGACCTAGACAAAGTGCCAGGAAGAAGGAATTCATCCCCAAAGAAACAACAAGATAAGGTCACAGCCAGAGATCGAACCCAAGCAGATGTAAGTAACATGCCTGGTGGAGAATTTAAAGCAACAACCATAAGGATACTGGCTGGACTTGAGAGAACAATGGAAGACATCAGGGGCGCCTGGGTGGCTCAGTCGGTTAAACGTCCAACTTCGGCTCACGTGATGATCTCGTGCTCTGTGAGTTCCAGCCCGACGTCGGGCTCTGTGCTGACAGCTCGGAGCGTGGAGCCTGCTTTGGACTCTGTGTCTCCCTCTCTCTCTGCCCCTCCCTTGATCATGCTCGCTCGCTCTCTCTCTCTCTCTCTCTCTCTCTCTCTCAAATAAAGAAGTAAATAAGTAAGTAAATATATAAACAAACAAACATTAACAATTTCTTCTAGAACTTTTAGTAGAAGGGAGGAGGACATCAGGGAGGCCACCTTGATAAAACAGTTATAACACAATCATTCAGAAATGAAAAAATAAAATAACAGCTTCATAACAGGCTAGATGGAAGGACCACAAGGCCGGAAGAAGCAGACGGATGAACAAGTGATACGGAAGATAGAGTTATGGAAAATAATGAAGGTGACAGAGGAGAGAGAGAAAGAAGAATTGTGGGGATAGATTTAGGGAACTCAGTGACTCCATCAAATGTAATAACATTCATATACTAGGAGTCCCAGAAGAAGAGAGAAAAAAGAGGAGAGAACATTTATTTGAGGAAACAAAACATCACATTCAGTGATAGGGAAAAGACAGCGCGTCCACGACAGAACTCCCATCAAAATTAACAAAAGTAGGACAACACCAAGACGTACTGTAATTAGAGATACAAAACAATAGGGACAGAGAAAAAGTGTTAAACTCAGCAAGACAGGGGTGCCTGGGTGAGTTAGTCCTTGGAGCGACCAACTTTGATTTTGGCCCAGGTCATGATCCCCGTGCTGCCTGGCCTCACTATTCTGTGAGGGCCTCACTGTTCTCACAGCGGGGGATGTGAGAGTCCCCAGTGGAGGGAGGAGAGGTTGCAGTGGCGCCATTTCCCCTCCAGCACCAACACGGTGGGACTTCAGAGAGCAGTACTGCCACTGCCAGTGGAGGCAGGACCCGCTGACACCCCACCCTGTTCATCCGTGCCTGGCAACTACTTATTTACTGGGGAAGGAAGCAGGCATTCAAGTCCAAAAGGCACAGAGAACTCCCCTCAGAATCAACAAAAGCAGGTCAACACCATGACATATCATAGGGAAACTTGCAAAATATAAGGATAAAGAGAGCATTCTGGCAGAGAGGAGTTAAGATGGCAGGGCAGCATGGAGACCCTGAGTTTGTCTCATCCCTGAAATGCAGACAGATCAGCATCAAACCATTGTAAACACCTGGGAAAATTGGTCTGAGGATTAATGAAACAATCTGCATACCTTGAGCCTCAGAACTTGGCAGGTCTGTGGTGCAAAGAAGTAAACCGGGGTAGAGAAAAGCCATGGAGGGCAGGGAGCCATTCTGGCAGAGAGAGAGCAGAGAGGGAAAGAGAAAAGGGGGAGAGTGTGGGACATCGGGAGCGTGCAAGAAAAGAACTCTCCCTGAAAGTAGCTGGAGAGAGGGAGAGAGAAAAGGGTGAAAACACTCAAAGAGGACTGGACAACAAATCTGTTCCCTATCACCACTGATGGGGGGAAAGGAGAGCATTTCAACAGCACAGGATTGTGTTAACAGTGGAGCACGAGTCTGAAGTTTCAGAGCTCAGTACCTGGTGGTGCTCTGGTGACAAAGTAGGGAGAATCTCCCAGGAGCAGGCAGCGTGGCCTGCGGGGTCCACGTGCCACATGGGGAGAAGCAATTTCCCTGCGTGGAGAGAATCTGGTAGAGGCCATATGGCCTCCCCACGGGAAAAGACCCCACAGGCCCAGGAGAGCTGCCTCATTTGCTGGTATTGAGACAAAGACGCCAGAGTGCGGGGAAACCTGGCCCCAGCTGCGTGCTGTGATCCGAACCTTTGAGGGTGTGCTGGCACACCACTGTATTCTGGGACAAGTCGTCACCTGTCCACTGCTCCCAGATAACTGGCGTGTGTCCAATCCGGGGGAATCTCTGAAGCCTGGGGTTCTGAGACACAGTCCCATCGGAGATACAACTCTGGAGGGAAGTGCTGCCTGGCCGGCAGACAGCCTGGACACAGACAGTGTGGATGCAGGGAGTGGACAGAGGCCTGAGACAAAGGAGGGGTGCTTCCTCACGTGAGGGTACAAAATTCCCATTCCAGAGACTGGAGAGCTGAGTGAAGTCATTTTCTTCTCTAGCGTGCGTCCCCTCCCACACACACTCATCAACGCTACTGAGCTAAGCAGCGCCACCCAGCGGAAAACAAAGTCCACCCCCGCCCCGAGCCTGACCAACCTGTGTCCTCCAGACACATCTCCCAGAAGACCAGAACAAATCCCTCCACCGGTCAAGTCTGTGGACTATAGCGTACTGCAAAATTTCAGTTCTAGGGAAAAGTGGAGGCAACCCCACTCGGATTTCATTCCTTACGCTTCTTCATCTGTTCATTCTCTTTGCTTCTGTTTTTCTGATGTGTTCTGTTCTCTTTTGTTATGTTGGTTCCTTTTTCTTGCACACAGAAGGAACAATTTTTTTTTTAATTTTTTCAAGTTTAAAAAATTTGTTTTGTTTTCTTTAACGGTTTTATTCGACTTTACTATTTAAATTCTTTTTAATGTGTTCATTTTTTTAGCTCTTTTTCCTTTCTCTTTAGTCCCTTTTCTATCAAGCATCTCTTAACATGCAGACAGATGCATACCTAGGATCTAGCTTCCTTTAAATGATATTTTTGTTTTGTTTTTAATATTTTACTTTTAACTCTTTAAGTTATTAATTTATTTCTCCCTCCAACATGACAAGATGGAGGAATTCACCCAAAATGAAACGAGAAGAAATGACACCCAAGACGTAATCAACACAGATACATGTAAGATGTCTGAACTAGAATTCAAAGCCACAATTTGTAAGACTACTAGCTGGGGTTGCAAACAGCACAGAAGACACCAGAGGAACACTTTCTGCAGAGATAAAAGAACTAAAAGCTAATCAGGCCAAAATGGAAAATCCTATACCGAGATGCAATCAGGAATGGCTGTCATGACGGCAAGGATGGAGAAAGCAGAGCAGCAATTCAGTGATATAGACCGTAAGACTATGGAAAATAATGGAGCAGCAAAAGAGGTAGGAAACAAAAGCAAAAGATCACGATACAAGACTTAGGTGACTCAACCACTTGTTAAAGAGGAAGGACATTCACATCCTAGAAGTTCAAGAGGAGGAATAGAGAAAACAAGGGGCAGAAGGTTTATGTGAGCAAATTGTAGCAGACAACCTTCCTAATCCGGGGAAGGACACAGACATCAAAGTCAAGGAGCACAGAGAACTCCCATTAGATTCAATGCAAAATAACCAACTCCAAGGCATATCATAGTCAAATTCACAAAACACACAGACAAGGAAAGAATTATGGAAACAGCCATGACAAAAACAGTTCTTCACCTACACGAGGAAGCAGGCCAGGCTTACAGCATATCTGTCCACAGGAACTTGGCCAGCTATAAAGGAGAGGCAGGATACATTCACCGTGCTGAATCAGAAAAATCACGCAACCAAGAATGCTTTATCCAGAACTGCTGTCACTCAGAATGGAAGGAGGGATAGAGTATTCCGGACAAGCCAAAACTAAAGGAATCTGTGGCCACTAAACGGGCCCTGCAAGGAGTCTCTAGGAGGACTCTGTGAGTGTAGAAAGAAACAAAACGGAACAGAACAGAATGTAAAAGAAAACAAACAAACAAACAAACAAACAAACCACAAAACAGATCAAAAGCAACCAAAACCTAGAAAGGGCAAGAGAATTTCACCAAAAAGACCACCTCCACAATGGCACTAAATTCATGTCTAAAGGTAATGGACCCAATGCTCCAATCAAAAGGTAAAGGTAACCACTCTAAAGGCAAATGGACCCAATGCTCCAATCAAAAGACCCAGGGCATCAGAACGGATTTCAAAACAAGGTCCATCCAAATGCTGCCTACACAACTCTCATTTTAGACTAAAGACACTTGAAGATTGACAATGAGGGGATAGAGAACCACCTATCGTGCTACTGGACATCAACAGAATGCTGGAGTGGCCACACCTGTATCAGACAAACTAAGCAGACCAAATAATTAAGGGGTCTATCCATCAAGAAGACCCAGCAATCGTAAATAGTTACGTCTCCAAGTGGGACCACTCAAACATGTAAGCCAATTAAGAACAAACAAAGAAAATCACGGATACTAATACCATGACTGTAGGGGACTTAAATACCCCACTACAACAATGGACAGATCATCTAAACACAAAATCAGCAAGGATACAATGGCTTTGAATGACAGGCTGGACCAGATGGACTCAGCAGATATATTCAGAACATTTCATCCTAAAGCAGAAGAATACACATTCTTCTTGAGTGCACCTGGAACATTCTCCAGAATAGATCACATACTGGGTCTCAAGTCAGCCCTCAACATGTGCAAAAAAGATTGAGCTCATACCATCCATACTTTCAGACCACAAGGCTATGAAACTTGTAATCAACCACAAGAAACAAGTTGGACAGCCCTCAGAAAGATGGAGGTTAAAGAATATCCTACTAAAGAATAAATGGGTTAACCAAGAAATTTACGAAACGATAAAGAAATACAGGGAAGCCAATGAAAATGAAAACACGGCAGTCCAAAGCCTTTGGGAGGCAGCAAAGGCAGACCTAAGAGGTTTGCAAATCAGCCGTATCTCGAGAAGCAAGAAAGTCCCCAAACACACAATCAAAACTTGGCCCCGAAGGCGCTGGAAAAAAGAACGGTGAATAAAGCCCAAAACCAGAAGAAGAAGGCAAATGATACAGAGTAGAGCAGAAATCAATGATATCGACTGATCAACGGACCAGTAGAACAGATCAACGAAACTAGGAGCTGGTTCTCTCAAAGAACTAACAAAACTAATAAACCCTAGACAAAAATAAAAAATAAAAAGGAAAGGACTCAAAAAATAAAATCAGGAATAAAATAAGAGAGATGACCATCAGTACTTCACAAATACAAACAATGATAAGAGAATATTATGAGCAGTGATATGCCAACAAATTGGGCAATCTGGAAAAACGGACAGACTCCTAGAAACATGTAAACTACCAAAACTGAAACCGAAGATATAGACAATTTGGACAGACCCATAACCAGTAAGGAAACTGAATCGTAGTCAAAACTCTCACAACAAAAACATTCCAGGGCCGGATGGCTTCCCAGAGGAATTCTACCAAACAGTTAAAGAAGAGTTAATACCTCTTCTTTCAAAGCTGTTCCAAAAAGTAGGAACGGAAGGAAAACTTCCAAATTCATTCCATGAGGCCAGCATTACCCTGAAAAATGCTGTTTCGAAGGCGCAGATGCACCCAAATGTTTATAGCAGCAGCACTCTCAACAACTGCCTATCTAGGGAAAGAGCCCAGGGAGGGAGGGAAGAAAGGAAGGGAGGGAGGGAGGGAGGGAGGGAGGGAGGGAGGGAGAGAGGGAGGGAGGGAGAGAGGGAGGGGAGAGAGAGAGAAAAGAAAAAAATGAAAGAAGAACAGAAAAAAAAAGAAGAGAAAAGAGAAGAAAAGCAAAGCCAAGCCAAGCAAAGCAAAGAGAAGAAAAGAAAGAGAAAACCGAGGCAAGTATTTGGAAAAATCTTAAAACCTATATCCCAAATGTCTCTTGGGGGGAAAAAAATGGATCCCGATTTACATGTCAGACCTAAACCTGTACATGTCTTAGAAGAAAACTTGGGGAGGGGCGCCTGGGAGGCGCAGTCGGTTAAGCGTCCGACTTCAGCCAGGTCACGATCTCGCGGTCCGTGAGTTCGAGCCCCGCGTCAGGCTCTGGGCTGATGGCTCGGAGCCTGGAGCCTGTTTCCGATTCTGTGTCTCCCTCTCTCTCTGCCCCTCCCCCGTTCATGCTCTGTCTCTCTCTGTCCCAAAAATAAATTAAAAACGTTCAAAAAAAATTAAAAAAAAAAAAAAAAGAAGAAGAAAACTTGGGGAAATGCTTCATGCCATTGTATTTGACAGGGATTCTTGGACTGACGCCAAAAGCACAGAAAGGGAAAAAAAATAGCTTGACTTCATGAAAATTGAATATGTTGTGCATCAGAGAATACCATTAAGGGAGTGAAAAGGCAAGTGACAGAACAGAAGAAAGTATGGTGAAATTACGTATCATAAGATATTAACACCCACAACTTATAGGCAGTTCCTAAAGCACAAGAACAAAATAACAACCCAATTTAAAGATGGGCAAAAGACCTGAATAGACATGTCTCCAGAGCTGACCAACACATCGCCAATAAGCACATTAAGAGATGCACACTATCACTAATCCTTACAGAAAGCAAACAAAACCACCGAGTAAGACACCATCTCACAACCATTACGATGGCTCTTATTAAACAAACAGAAAACAACAAATATTGGCAAGGCTGTGGCCTAATGGGATCTATTCTGGAGAAAGTTCCTTGAGCTCTTGAAAGAAGGTGTGTTCTGTTGCTTTGGGATGCAATGTTCTGTATATAGCTTTTAAGTCTGCTTGTTTTATTGTGCTGTTTAAGGTCAATATTCCCTTACTGATTTTCTGTCTGGATGATTGGTCCATCGATGTAAATAGGGTATGAAAGCCCCTACTGTCATTGTATACTTATCTATTTCTCCCTTTAGGTCTGTTAATGTTTGTGTTCTCTATGTGGGCGCTCCTATGTTGGGTGCATAGATACATAAACATGTTAGGTCCTCTGCTGGACTGACGGATTTTTCATTATGATATGCCCTTCTTTGTTCTTACACAGTTTTTATTTGTCAGGTTATTTTGTCTGATGTGACCATAGGTACCCCAGCTTTGTTTTGGTTTTCATAAGCATGGGATGTCTTTTCCCATACCTTCACTTGTGGTCTGTGTGCATCCTTCCATCTTAAGTCATTCTCTCACAGGCCGCATATAGATGACTGTTGTTTTCCAAGTCCATTCAATCACTATGTTTTTTTGATTAAACAATTTAGTCCTTTTACACTTGGAGTAGTTATGGATAGGTCTGTACTCGCTGCCGGCTGTTTTGTACTTACTCTGTTTCTTTTCCTCTTGTCCAGCTCTCTGGGGTTTGATGAGTTTCTTAAGTGGTATGCTTACATTCCTTTCTCAACGTCTTTTGGTTATCTACCACAGATTTTTGTCTTGTGATTACCAAGAGGCTCCCGCATAACATCGTGTGTGTGTGTGTGTGTGTGTGTGTGTGTGTGTGTGTGTGTGTGTGTGTCTATTTTGTGTTGTAACAACTTAAGTTAGGATGCATTCTAAAGCTCTACATTTTAATTCTTTGCTCATGTTTCGGGATGTTATGGCACATTCAAAAAAACACCTTCTATCGTGTGTGTTCTCTCCGTGATTATTGTAGTAGTTATGGCTAGTTTTACCACTTTTCCCTTTTAACTTTCAAACGAGGTTTAAAGTGATGAAGCCCCTGCCTTTATAGCCTTTCACCGTGAGCAGTATGATTTATACTTCCACGTTGTGTTGCTGATTGGTGTCCTTTCTTTTCAGTTTGAAGGACTTCCTTTTACAGTTTTAGATTTCACATCTCCAGGATATCCTTTACCTCTCCTTCACTTCTGAATAACAGCGTTAGCCTGGTGGGTATTCTTAGTTAGTCACAAGTGTTTTGTTTGTTTCCTTTCAGAACTTTGAGTATATCATGTCACTGACTCTGGCCTGCAGAGTTTCTGCTGAAATACCTGCTGATAGGCTAACAGGGTTCCCTTGTATGTAAATTGGGTTGGTTTGGTTTTGGTTTTGGTTTTGTTCCCTTGCTGCTTTACAAGAATCTTTGTCTTCAACTTTTAACGTTTTAAGTACAGTGTGTCTCAGTGTGGATGTCTTTGGGTTCATAATATTTGCAACTGTGCTTCCTGAATCTCAAGGTCTGTGCTTCCTGGATCTCAAGGTCTGTTTCCTTCCCCGGGTTAGGGGGGTTTTCAGCTATTTTTTTAAGTAAATTTTCTTCCTCTTTCTCACTTGGTTCTCCACTTGATGTTGTCCCGTAAGTCCCTTTAGCTATCTTCACTTTTTTCCCATTTTCTCTTTGCTCTCTGATGGTGAGCTCCACTGCTTTTGCCAAAAAGTTTACCGACCCTTTCTTCTACCTCACTTGGTCTGCTGTTGAAACTCTCTGGTGTATTTTTCAGTTCAGTTAATTGCATTCCACTGCTCGACCACTTCTCTTTGGCTTTTTTCTTTTTTCTTTTCTTTTGTGTTTTCGATCTCTTTGTTAAAGCGCTCACTGTTCTCATCCATTCTTCTCTCAGGTTTGGTGAGCACCTTCATGACCACCACTTGGGACACTTAACAGAGAAATTACCTATTCTGTTTCATTAAGGCTTTGTTTGTTTGTTTGTTTGTTTTCCCGAGGTTGTATCTTGGTGTTTCTGCTGGAACACACTCCACTCTTTCTTCATTTTTCCAGACTCCCTGTGTCTGTTTCTATGCAACAGTTGAGGCAGTCACCCCTCCCAGTTTTGAGGGGATGCCTTGAGTAAGAGGAACCGCGGAGTTCAGCAATGCCCTAGGTCTTGGTTGTCTCTCAAACCTTCAGGATTGTCAATGGCCTATTTTGCCCTTCATAAACACACATGTTCAGTGTGCCAAGACCTGTTGGGGTCCCAATGTAGGCGGATCTCAGTGAGCATTGAGATCTGTACTAATTGGAGTACAGCCCCAGGTAACACATTTTAAAATACGCAAATATATGCAGTTCTGTAGGACCAGAAGCAGAAGCTTCCATCTGGCTGTTTCCCAGAGCAGATGTGTAGCTCTTGCCTTTCCTGACGTGGCAATCCCCAACAACTCTGATTGCTGCCATCTTTGCATCTGGACCGTGTGTAGGCCATTCAGAGACGCTCTAGGCCATTCCTGCTTCTCCACAATTTTCAGAAGGTGCCAGGTTGCTAAGTGGGGTATACTTGTGCCACTTGGAGCGGTAGTAAGTACAATTGTTCCAGCTCTATACTTAGAGTCAGTAATTCAGAAAAGAGTAACGTGTATGCTACAGAGCGGATGCTTTCAAACAGATGTGAATGGACAAAAGTCATCACTGGTAATTCACACAGACACTTCACAACCCACGAGAATTTCCGCATTTACCTTGGAACCAACAATTCTAAAACATTCCTGCCACGATTCTTCAAAATGTCCTATCCCATTCTTCACTTTTTTTTAACTTTTTTTTTTTTTTTTAACATGTATGTATTATTGAGAAACAGACAGAGACAGAGACAGAGCACGAGCCTGGGAGGGACAGAGAGAGGGGGAGACATAGAACCCGAGGCAGACTCCAGGCTCTGAGCTGTCAGCACAGAGCCCGACGCGGGGCTCGAACCCACGAACCGTGAGATCATGACCTGAGCCGAAGTCAGAGGCCCAACCGACTGAGCCACCCAGGTGCACCGCCGCCCCTCCCCCCACCCCCTGCATTCTTCACTTTTAAACTGATGGCAGAGTTTCCTTGTTGAGAATGTTTCCATATACCCAAGGTGAATGCTACTTGAAATAACATGGGCCACAGACCAGAACAAACTCTTTATACAAGTCAGTTTCTTTGGAAGATGCAATAAAAATAGAAAATTAAAAAAATAAATAAAAATAAAAATACAGTGCCTGGCATATAGTGGATGCTAAGGAAATATTTTCCCGAGAAATAGTACTGTTTTACTACACTACTTCACAACACTCAACTTCAGTCAAATGGTTAAACACTTTTGAATCTAACCGTGTTTCAGGTCTACACTTTCTTAATCTACATATAGAAAATCATATCCTCCCAACTGTCAGGCATCTAAACGTATGATGGAAATGCTGACCTAGGAATGCCAGAGCTGCCTGAGTTTTAGGAAAGCTATTCCACATCCCAGAGACTACTAAAATGCTGTATATCTAAGCATACCATAAAATGAGGCCATACAATCAACCTAAGTCTCAAGGAATTAGATTCTTACCCTCAATTTTGTAATGAAAAACAACTTTACATTTAAAACCATTCAAAATCACATCTCATAAGCTTATCAGGCACACGCACCTTTCATTATATTTTATACGGGCTTTGCACCCTTAATACTCACAAGATCAGCATATGTCTTACAGAGAGCTGCCAGCTTCTCCTCTGGAGTTGAAAGAGTGTTTAAGGCTTGCATCAATAGTAACACTTCTTTTCCTGATGGTCCAAAAGGAATGGAGAAAAAAAAAGTACCAGAAGGATAAAATTAATCCAATCTGTCAATTCTACATAAAAATTATGTTCAGCTATCCAGATTATGATTTAAGGGGACATTAGATACAGGCTCACCAGTAAATCAGTGAAACTATTTTCAAATTCTTAATTAGAAGGGGTCAGCCTCCTCCCTGCCCCACATCGCTTCACTTAATAACTAACACTGCTAGTGGTCAGCTATTTGGCACTGACACTGTAAGAACACCACTGAATGAAAGTGTAAATACTCTAACTTAGGGGCGCCTGGGTGGCGCAGTCGGTTAAGCGTCCGACTTCAGCCAGGTCACGATCTCGCGGTCCGTGAGTTCGAGCCCCGCGTCAGGCTCTGGGCTGATGGCTCGGAGCCTGGAGCCTGTTTCCAATTCTGTGTCTCCCTCTCTCTCTGCCCCTCCCCCGTTCATGCTCTGTCTCTCTCTGTCCCAAAAATAAATAAAAAAACGTTGAAAAAAAAAATTTTTTAAAAAAAATAAATACTCTAACTTAGCCACTGGTTCCAGATTAAGACATTTTACAAAGGGTAGGAATGTCTTCAAAAGCTTTCTGCTAGCCAAGTACAAGTATTCAAGGAAGTTTAAGACTACCTAAAGCGCACATAATCCACAGGGACACACACTTTTTCCAGTGACCAATGTGACTTATGACTGTTTCCTGGTGATTTACCAAGGATACTCTGGGTGCTAATCAAGATTAGGGCCAAGAAAAAGAAGTGGAAAAAAAAAAATAGCTCTTTCCTTGGGGAGTTTTACAAGGATACTTTAATAACTGTGCCAGGGATGGGGCGACTGGGTGGCTCAGTCGGTTGAGCGTCTGCCTTCGGCTCAGGTCATGATCTCGCGGTCCGTGAGTTCGAGCCCCGCGTCGGGCTCTGTGCTGACAGCTCAGAGCCTGGAGCCTGCTTGGGATTCTGTGTCTCCCTCTCTCTCTGCCCCTCCCCTGCTCATGCTCTGTCTCTCTCTCTCTCTCTCTCTGTCAAAAATAAATAAACATAAAAAAAAAAAAATTTTTTTAACAGAGAAGAATGTGCCAGGGAGAAGCGGTAGCTGAGGTAAGTGGGGGCAAGCAAAGGGTGCTTCAAACTAAGTGATACGCTTCCTTCTGTACCCTGCGGGTAGGTACCTTTTTATTTTCTGAATTGTTCCCTCTTGTATGTAGGACGTTTCATTTTAAAAATCTGAAGACAACTTTAATAGTTGTCTTAAATTTAATAACTTAAATTAAGTTAGATAACCTTAATATTTTACAAACAACTATGCATGGGAAAGAGGAGGAGGAACAGGCTGACTTCAAAAAATACTCTGCTATGATAGCACACACAATTTCCGTAGTGAAACCATTTCTCAGTCTGTTCAAGGACAAATACAGAGGGAATACAATTACCGAATGTGTAAGAAGTAACAGTCCATGTCAACTCTAATTTTATGAAGGTTTTAAACTGTAACCATTTAAAACTATTTAACAATTTTAACCTGAAGCTATAATTTACACACATTGGTGGAGTGATGGGTTCTGAAGACACCTGTCTTGTTGGCGAGGAATTTTAAATCCTTCTCATATTCCTGTAATGTTAAAGTCCTACAGGGTGCTCAAAAGCGGATTTTTAACAATTCCAAGTTATAGGCAGGTACAGAACTCATGCAAATCAAACCACGTAAACGTTACATACAGTAGGAATTTTAAAAATTGAGAAGCAACCCGTAAGGCCAAGTAGGCGTTTTAGATTTTATTCCTCAAATGTAACATACCACATTCTAAGCCCTAACCTGTCAAACTAACAGAGCAGGAGGGAGAAAGCACACCCTGAAAAGCATTCTTGTGAGCCTGCCTTCTACGCCACAGAAAACATACACCGTTTCCAAATTTTAGTGAATAGTCTTTTAAATAAACTGAGCACATACAGAGTTCTCGCAGTAATTATTGGTCAGATTTCCACTCCACTCCACTCCACTCCACTCCACTCCATTCATTTAAAGGGTTAAATACAGGGCAAAACAACAGCACTGCTGCCCAAAGGCCACAAACTTTTTCCCCCAAAAAACAATTCTTGATTATTTGCAGAGAAATAATGTGATTCCTATGACCAGGCTTCCTACCTCGTCATATTCTCATCCTGATTATAACTGCCAACCTGTTCCAAGAACACAGAGGTGTGTTTGCACCTAACCACATCTTAAGACAGACTTAAAACAGACTATGTTCTGTCATTACCTGTGCTGCAGAAAGGCTAGGTAAAATGAGTAGCATGTGAAAATGTCCAAGCACTGAGCAGAAATTATTACCTAAGGTTTTTCCTTTGTTCCTGTTGCACTGTGAATCTTGCTGATCATCAGAAGGATCTCTTCCACCATCTGGCCCAGGAGGCTCCATTCTTGACTCTTGCTTGCAGTACACTGGGTTCACCAAATTCCTGTTCTTTCTTACACAGTTACTGTCTTCATCCTCTTGCAAGGAATGCCTGCTACTTGCGCGAGCAAAATTTGAGTCTTGGTGCTGAAGAGTATCGTTCGATTGAGAGTCACACAACCTATCTGCTTTCACCCCTAGCCTGCAAATTCTAGATTCATCCATTGTGCCACTCACAAACTAGAAAGAATGAAGAGGGGGAAAAAGAAATTTTAAAAAGGGCCATGGAAGGGGCTAAATCAACTGTAATGAAGGAAGGGGAACTATGCAGTGCATAAGAATACAGTTTTCCATCCTACATTGCTCATGTCTAAACACACTGTGTACTTTTCGTATGTGGTACAATCAGTGGGCCCATCATCATTTCACAGTTTTTTTCCCCCCTCCTTTCACAGTTGTTTACAAAATAGCAATGCCATTTAGAATCAAAGGAGGCAAAGAGTTGGGAAGGACTACCATAATGGTAGAATAGAAAACCCCGAGGCTCTGTCCCTCCAGCAAGTAACATGCTGGCAGAATCCACCAGAATCAACTTCTGCAGAACTCTGGGACCTTCTCAAAACTTACAACACAAACACAAAATAAAACTTATAACCCAAACGGAAGGCTGAGCGAATGAAAAAGCAGCTGTCTTGCAGCAGGAGAGAGCACTGTGGGATTTTAAACTTCCCACCAACCATTCCCTATACCCTACGTCAACAGTGACCATGGAGGCGGCAGCCCACACTCTTAGTGCCAGAGGGAACAACGCAGACATTATTTTCAAAGGATCGTGGTCCCAGTCAACCTTTCTGGCAGGTCTCTGAGAACCGTGTACGTAAGTTTGCCTCTGTTTTACTCTGGGGAGAGCTGTCCCAAGACTGAGGTAGCTTCCCAGGATGCTCTGGATACAAACATCCCAGCCACAAGTATTAACTTCAGCGGCTGGGTGTATGGAACAACAATCAGGAAAAAGGAAGTGAGAGAGAGAGACAAGCTAGAGGAGAGAGAAACTGGGAAATGAGATGATGATATAGGCTTTTTAAAAGTTCTGGCATCCGTCTGGCCTTCATGTAGAAGTGAAAGCTAACGTGTGAAAGCAAAGTTATCAACAGCCTGGCTACGCCGTTCAAAAGCAAGTGGAAACATGTCTTGTGTACTGATGGGGGGCCACCCTCTCCCTCTTCATGTCCTCTGATTTCTTCCTGTGTACCCTGACTTTAGCCACCTTAAGGAGGAGGATGGCTAGGGTCGGGAGTAAGGATTCCCCATCCCCCAATGGAAGCCAAAGGCCATACGCCTGCATCCCAGCATGCTGGTGTACCGTGGACAACAGAGGGACTCAAACTTTTATGTCTCTGTTTGGAAACAGCTACTGAAGTCACTGCCCCCATCTGAGTCTGTTCCATTGATTGCAATTGGGGCACACTTCACAGATCAAGGAAGTGAGACAATCAGCCATGGGCTTATTCAATGTACTGATACTGCGCTGCCCTAATCTGAATGTATGCTTCAGATTACTCTACAAATACATGTATACATCGGATATAAAGTGTAATATGCTGCCAGCGGGGATTCTGTCATTTGGGGAACCCACAAGTAAGTGCTTTTGGCGTCCACAAATCCTAATGACTCCTTTATGTTACAAGTCTCTGTGATAAGGCAAGCAATGGGCAAGCCTACCTCACATACCCGGTGTATCCTTTTGAAAAGCACCAATTATCTTGTCCCTGGGCTCCTGCAAACACTGAAGACTTATTCCAAGATGCTCTCCTGACTCTCTGGCCTGATATTCTCCTTTCGGGGTGGGTGAACTCAGTTTTTAAGACTAACAATGTAGGAAAAGCCCAACAGGTTTCATGTAACAAACTGAAATGGCCGACTCGAGGACTTAGTCAGCCAAGTCCCACCTCTACTTTACACAAAGAAGTGTTTGTTGTCATTCTGGAGGTCTGTTGCCTGAAGCAAAGCCACTGGCCCAGTGGGATTCAGAGGGGCTCTCCAAATTCCTGTTTCCTCTCCAAATCTCCAGTGTACCCGGTGACCTGGTTACAATGAAACCGAATGGCCGCAGCTGGCTGTGCTCGCTGTTTTGCCTCAGCACAAATTATGAAGAACCAAGAATGGACATGGCTGCTGCGTTAGGTGGAGTGAATTCAAGGTAACTCCTACTGCTCTGCTGCTCTGGCCTATACCTTATCTCTCCCCGGTAAGACTTGTTACGGCTCACTACTTGGTCTTCAACTTAGAAAAAAAAGACAGACTGGTAGATTAAGGACCTCTTCTTTAGCACCACGGAATGGGGAAATCAATCAAACCCACTAAATGAATCATCTGGGTTATTCACGTAGATGCCCATGGTGAGAGTGAAAGCAAGCTGTGGATCAAGCCTGCACCACCCAGACTGCCGCCTTTGCTACAGGCGGAATTACGCTCACTGACTGCACGGATCATGGCAACATGTACACCACCATCGTAGACTGGGCACCAAGTAAAACATTCTGTTTCTGATGTAGACGTTACCATTGTATGCTAGGCTTGTGACACAGGCTGAGAGTTGACCCAGTTGTCTCCAGATTGGGAAGGCCACAGCACACAGGGCACTGAGTGTACCTCCTGCTGGAAGTCTGAGTACCGCTGACCTTTGAACTATTGCCAGGGCTACTGGTCTCGGGTACCCCACGGCTACCTCCTTTTCAGGTTGTGGGGTTGCCACTCCACTCTGATCAGCTGACTCTCACCACAGCAACGAAGCCCTTGCCCTAATCGATCCTGTGATCACCTCCTACAGATGACCTGTGATCTGACAGTGGCACACCCCTTATCAAAGACCCACTAAGAATGCAGCGACGGTCCGGGTACGCCTTGTACCACCCATGTTCCCCCATCATCCATAGGCACGTAGTATTACTGGGAGTTAGGACTGCCCCTCAAAAGCCATCTCAACAAGATTCCCAACAGGTGCCAGGGTAGCGCAGTCAGTTAAGCCTCCAACTCCTGGTCTCAGCGCAGGTCTTCTTCATCTCAGGGTCATGAGTGCAAGCCCCACAATGGGCTCCATGCTGGGTTCCTAATATTACCTCCCCACCTTGTCCTTATCTACACACCTTGGAAATGCGAGTTGGGCCAGTGAATGCAGCTGCCCCCAGAAAGGGATCATCCCCTCTGTCTCCTCCCGGGTAATCATCATCGGGGCCAATGCGGCAGAAGAAATTCAAAGAATCCTGACCATAGCATTCTTAGGCTGATGCTTGCCTCATTCCCCCGACAGTAAAACCGAGTCACCCAGGGGGAACACTCTCCAGGTACCAAATGGGGCCTAGAGGATTCAAACGTTGCATCAGCTACCTGGAGTCTCTTGTGGGACTGACGTGGTCCTCGATCACAAGGATGATGGCGTACACTGTTGAGTACAATGCCCAAGGGATATCCCTAGGGTGATAGTCCACACCGGTCAAAGAGGAGAGAATGCATCTCTGTGCCGTTTATACAACTTACCTCAGCCCTGAAGTACCTAACCTTTCTGGACAAAAGGACTGCCACAAGTAGGGGATGACTGGACAAAAGGTAAAGATGTATCTCCTGGAAATACCGGAGATATTTTTGCGGCAGTTACCAAAATGTACGCATTGAGGCAGGAACGGGTTAGGCGAAGGGGTGCTGGGGGTGGGGGGAAGGAAGAGCTCCTTGGACTGGACACACTGCTGAATGTGCCTTCCAGCCAGACAGCTCATGACAATTTGACTGCAATTTAAATGGATGTAGCTAGCAGGGGATGTCCCCGAACCTGCATCTCCCAAATAAAATACATGTGTACCTCACTGAGTGTCTGCCCTGCCTTCCTTCCTCTTAGGCATCACCAGCTCATTCCAGGGGCAGAAAAATGCCATCCTCCCGATGTCATGGACTGGCCTCGGGCAGGCCATTCAAAAAGGGGATATAATTCAATTACTTACCTGCAAACTCTAAGACTCACCGGCTCTCTAGGGAGTTATGCTGTCAAGCACTCTGAACTTGTGCCACTTGGGGACACTGATTGAAGTCCTCCCTGGGAAGCTCCAAAATCATAAACAACACTTTCTTTCCAAAGGTACCATGTGTACCTCGTCTTTCACGGAAGTTGTGCACTAATTTGTGTCCCTCAAGCGTCGTCTATCTTAGCGGTGGTCATAATGGATCACCAAGTGTTTAAGTCATAACAGATCATCAAGTGCTGAAGTGTTTATATATATATATATTTTTCAACGTTTTTTATTTACTTTTGGGACAGAGAGAGACAGAGCATGAACGGGGGAGGGGCAGAGAGAGAGGGAGACACAGAATCGGAAACAGGCTCCAGGCTCCGAGCCATCAGCCCAGAGCCTGACGCGGGGCTCGAACCCACGGACCGCGAGATCGTGACCCGGCTGAAGTCGGACGCTTAACCGACTGCGCCACCCAGGCGCCCCAGTGCTGAAGTGTTTAAATACCACTAGTACTCATGTAGCCCTCAGACAACTGTGAAGTGCTCTCCAAAATGACGCTAGCTTTGGTTCCTTGCAGGAACCCACCCGAGAACAACTAACTCCACACGTAGGTGGGTTTATGCCCACAGCGCAGGTAGTTTTATCCCCACAATGGAAGTCATTCACGAACCAAAGGCAGTCTGAAATCTGTCCACAAATTTAGTTGAAATGATCAACAAATGGCTTCAAGGGAGTCTCACCTCCCTGGCCAGAGTTATTAATGATGACAAAATTGCCCTAGACCTCTTTCTTGCGGACCACTTGTGAGTGTATCTTGCCATGCCTCAGGCCAGTGGAAAGGTCAACACCGGGCCCCATCCGGCTTTCTGATGGTCTATGAGACTTCCTCAGCCAGTTACAGCAGGGCAGGGTTGAAGTTAATCCTGCCACTTGGGCTCTTCCTCATGCTTGGAGTCCTGTTGATAGTATCCTATGAGATAGACTGGAAAAATCTGGTCCTGGGCTATGCTGGTCAGAGTGAACAAGTGTGGCCAATGGGCACCCAACAGAAGATTCACCAGAACCTACGACAGTGTTTCTGCCTCTCTTGTGGGCAGAGACACGACACACCTCCTGTCTTTGTTTCAGACTATCTTTTCAAGGATGCCCTGGGGAAAAAAATAAGAATGGCATCTACTTCTAAAGCAACGGGCAGATTTGCTTACTGCCTACGTTTCCAGTTGCTGCTGTAACAAAGGGCCACAAACTCAGTGGCTCATTTATTATCTTATATCCCTTCTTGAGGCTCTGTGGGAGAATCCATTCCCTTGTCTTTTCTGGGGGCTACCTGTGTTCTTTGGCTCGTGGCCCTTTTTTGCATGTTCAAAGCCAGTAATAGCAAGTTAAGCCTCATGCATAATGCTTCCCCCCCCCCCCGCCCCCCACCACCTCGCCACCGACTCCTCTCCCCGTCTCCCCGTCTTTCCTTTGCAAGGATCCTTGCAGTTTCACTGGGCCCATCCGAAGACTCCCTCAATATCCTAACCTATGCCGCCGCATCTTTGCCAAGTCCCTTTGGACAATGAGGTCATTCATGAGTCCTGCTGAAGACATGGGCGTCCTTGAGCAGGCACTGTTCCTCCCACCACACTGCCCATTATTAACGAGTCAGATCCCCTAAACCTAGCATTACTCTTCTGAAATGCAAACATCATCTGCTTCTCTTTACACCACCAGGCTCAGGAGACAGGTGCGTGCATGCGGGCCCTCAGGTAAATGCAATTGTAAAAAACTCTTCTTCTGTCTCGAGGTTTCTCCCCGTATTCATAAAATACTGCCAAGTTATCCGTTTGCAAGTAAAGTAAAATCTCTGGCCCTCCACAGTTTCTAGTTACCATGATTTTTCAGATTTGGGTATCTGCCCGATATTTTCTAGAAAATGAATGAAATAAGCCCGTCAGGATAAACAACAGAATTTGTCGCAATGGGAAAACTTCAAACTTTCAAATGCAAATCAGAATTTTGGATAATTTCAGTCAGTCACCATGACTCCAGCAGCTTCCCAGTACATAATGGCTTTTCTGCTGAGAGTGACAATGATATCAGCAAGTATGATTGCCTAATATTGGACAACAACATTTGGAAGAAGAATGTACGTCAGTGAATTCAGTATTTTCCACATGACAAGGCATTACAAGATGACTGAAAGGTATAGGATCCATCTGAACCATGAAATACAGCACTGGGTTTTCACAGGACCCATTAAAACTTTTTGGTAGCACTGTAGACTCCAAACTGGAGTCCTTGGTGCTTTTTAAGGAGTTTTAAAAATAAAATTAAGTAATATTTAGATAACTTCTTAGGCCGAAGAAATTAAGAACTGCCGCCCTCAGGTGTAAATAAGGACACACACAAGACGATGGCAGGAATAAAAACATAATCTAAGAAGAATTTGTACCTTACAAATGATCTGGCAAATCCAATTTTAGGGAAAATGCCCTGGCACTACGTGGGACCACAGGACCAACCACTTCCTTCTTGGTCAACTATAACTTATAAGTAAGTTATATTTATTTTTTAAGTGACTGGCATTACCAAGCCAGGATAATCCAAATAGGAGGTGAGGAAAAATGAATCCTAAGCATTTCCCCTTGCTCTTCACTGCTCTGATTAAACCATCTGGAACAGTGATATAATCCCTCATTTAATACTCAGAAATCCTTTCCAGGCAGGTATAATGAACAGTCTCGGTGATGAGCAACTTTAAGAAGTCTGTCCGTGTACAAGAACCAAAGATATGGACAAATAAAAATGCATTATCATTATGACCTATCACATTCTGAAGAGTAAGTTCTTCTGAAAGTGGTAATTGAGCTCTGGTAGGCAATAATACATGGACAAAATAACTTAGTAGGAGTTACTACAAATACTTCCTGCTGGCAGGCAAAGCATCTGGGAGAAGAAATATAAGTGCTAAATATAGGGATGAAGAAATCTAATTTTCTGCAGCACTGAAGAAGCCAAAATTGACCAAAATAGTCTGGCAAACGGTCTGTTATGAAAAGGGTCTTATAGAGTTTCTAGTTTTATAATCTCCATGCTAGTAGTATACATACTAGTAGATTCCTTATAGACGAATTCTAAAATGACAGTATATATTAGACTAAGTACTTTGCCTTTTAAAACAATCACAGAGGGTTATATATTTCAGATTTCATACCTGTGGCGGTTTTGTCTCTAAAACTACGATGAGCTAAAAACCACTTCTAGCTCTAACTATATATAATTCAATGACTATTTGTACTCTGAGAGATACAGGTACAAATCTATATTGATATTGGCAGCCAAATAATCAGGAATCCAAAGATTTTAACGTCCACTGAAATATGCTTGGACCTGACCTATTTTGCAGAGTGGCAGGGGTTGAGTCACACAACTAGCATCTTTAAAGCCAGAGAGTCCTAAAATATAAGATGGTCCTCTACTTTTGTGGGTTAGCTAAGTGCATCATCTGTGTCCCAATTTTCTGAAGCCACCTTTCTCCAGCTCCATGTGGACCAATCATCATGCCATTTTGAAACATCAATGCTTTTTTTATTTGTCCTACTTTCCCAGACCACTTTAGCATTTGTTAACACACAACTGTGGACTTTCTTCAACAGAACTTACAGTGAATGGGTCTCTCTACTTCACACTTCAAACAATGGTCAACCTGTAATTTACCTAAGTTACACTTTGAGGTGCTTTTTCCGAGAATTCCAGTGCACCCATACCTCCAAATCTGTATCTAACGTCCAGGTGGGGCTCAAATGAGTGAAACCACAGGTATGAAGCCTAGACGGTTCACAATCCACCTGGTCTCTAGATCTCACGAGATTTCTGACACTTCCTAATCACATCCCACCCTTAATTAAATTTACTTTCATTTAGTAAAACTATTACTCATTTACTTGCCACCAATATTTGCTCACACTCAGCAAGAAGGCTTTGCCCTTTATACCCTTAACAACTGAGGACTGTGCTAATAAGAGACAGCATGAGACATATGGGACAGATAATGGTCTTAGAGCCAAAAGAGCCCAATATTTTAACATATCTCTTACCACATCCTGTGCAGCCATGGTGAGAGCTAAACACTCGTTACCTCATCTGTAAACTGGATGGACAGTACCTACCTTATAGAGTTGTGAGAAAATTTGCTATGATCAATATAAACTGCTGGCCCACTGCGGAACTACTGTAATAATTTGTGAATGAGGGATTCTGTAAGATGCATGCTATGTTAGCTTCTTATTACTGTTGTTAACAAGTTACTATCAACCTAATGCATTAAAAATTCACATTTATCATCTTACAGTTATGAAGAACAGAAGCTCTCAGGCCTCCTTCTCGAGGCTCTCAAGGAGATTGTTTTCACACCTTTTCCAAGTTCTAGAGACCACTCCTTTCTCCACCTTCAAAGTCGGCAGCAGATTCTTCAGATCTCTCTCTGATACCTGCCCACACCTCCTTCTCTGAGTCTCACACTCCTGTTTTCCTATTATAAGGATGCTTGTGTTTACACTGAGCCCACCTACCCAAACAATCCAGAACAATCTCCCCATCTCAGCACACTACTTAATCATAAGTGGGGAGTTCCTTCTGCAGGATAATATACCCACGGGTTTCAGAAATTTTTTTCTCTTACCACATGTTAACACAACAACATTTCTTAAAGAAGAAATGATGTTCTATGGCATAAATTCTAGAAGCTCTTATTCCCCACCACACCAGTCTACCTTACAGAAGTAGAAAAAATGTCATCATAACAAGTAAATATTGCTTACAGCAGGTTAAGCGGTGGAAAGTGGGAAGACGGGAGGGGCATTCTGGAAACAGAATTAAAATCAATTCCCAAGACCATAAACATTAACAAAAGTATTGTGGTAGCACAGGGAGACCACATTGGTTATCTGGTAAATCTTTTCCATCAAAGAGCAGAATTTACACAGTCGTAACTACCAACATAAATTCAACTAGGACATGGATAAAACCACAAAACTATAACCTCTGGGTCTGAATGGATACTAAAGGTCACCTACTATCTGTATCTACTCTCTTTAATGCTGCTGAATACTAACATTAAATTGGTATATGCTTTAGATGTTTTAAATACAGTCACACCCGTTTGATTATCTGAAAGGTACTTATAATCATATTGGGACCATGGGGAAAAGGAGAGGTAAGAAGAAAAAGGAGGAAAAGGAATTTACTTGGGACATTACTTTAAACTCTACTTTACATAAACAACACGCGTCCCTGAAGCAAGGTCTGTCATTTGCCCTGTCAATTATACAATTATGTATCAATTCTAGATAGTCTACAGATAACTCTAGACAATCACAACTGTATGCTAACTATACATAATTCATTAGGAGCTATTTCACCTAACCAAGTTAAAAAAAAAAAAAAATTAACTAAGTGTGTTATCTGGATACCACCACCTTACAAAATTAAGCTTATGCAAGAGGGAGGGACATGACTGAAAATAATGAGGCAGGTTTTCCATAAAACCATTCCTACACTAAGGCAATGATTAAGATCCCCAAAACTGTCCAAATTCACTTTTTTTTTTTTTTTAGAAGTCTGGAATATAATCAACACACCCACCAGGGGAGGGATAAATGAAGAAAGCAGCTACTGCATATCTGTAAGAGGACAGAGTGACTTTATAATTACCTGCCTAACATACACTAACCACAGCTTGAAAGCGGCTAGCATTCCTGGTGTGGTCTGCCGGTGGCAGAGTGGCTAATAGAAACCTTGTTCTTAAGAGCACTGATGATGGGTTTTGACCCATACAGTGGCTCCAAAGGAGCCTTTATTTTGCTACTCTCTAAACGAACTCCCTTGGGCTGGTATAGCCTCCGAGTGCCAAAGTTGTAGTAACAGCCACAGCCACCATTCTGGGCTAAGAATAACAGGTAAGGCAAACAACCTAAAAATGAGAAGGTTGGAGAAGAAAGATAGATGGAACAGAGCTTTGAAAAGCCTCCAGGTATACCAGGGAATCCAGAAGACCAGACATATGTAAGAGCAGGATATGCTCAGAAAAGACCTTAAAGATCCTAAGGTTTTACATCTTGCTATGTTCAAGGAGGAAGTACGCGCTAAGGCAAGTTTTAAATGGCCTAGCCAAGCGTTAACGGAGTTCCCTAAAAGAAACCCACTTGTAAAGACTGAGTTTGGTTTTTGTTTTTGTCACTCCCAGCTTTCAAGGAAGTATCTTTCATATCATTATCTAAAACAGATGACTTCCAGGACCATACAAAGTATATATTATTTTTGCAAAACAGCTCTCCATAAAGAAACCATAAAGAGTTAACTGAACAAACAACTATAATCTATCACAAGCAGCAAGAACCCTAGCTAGTGGGGGAAAGATTCTGGTATCCACAGTTCAGTACTCACAACTGCACATTTCTTACTCACTGCCTTCTCTTGACCAAAGTTTAGTCAGCCTTCTTTCCATCCCACAGACCCCTAATTTCAGGCTTACCCATGAGTAAGCACTAAAATACAGATTCTTCCCCCTATTAAGAAGTCACCCCAAGTAAGAGCTGATTCACACAGCCCACCATGCCATATGCTCACTTTCTTTGCTTGCTCATTTCCCCTGAAAAAGTTTTTACTAATCTTGCTTACCCACCCAATAAAAGAAAACCCACTCTCTGACTGAGATACTTTCAGATTTCTACAATCAGAATGTTCTCCATATTGCACCGGTCTCTTTAAATAAGGTGTCTTCTTACCAAATCAGAATTTGATTTTGTTTGATAGTAACATTCGCCACATTTAGTTGCCAACAAAAAATTATAATGTGTGCAAAGAAACACGGAACTATGGGCAAATCACAGGAATAAAACAAAGTAAGAGAAAATGTCCCTTAGGAAACCTTGGTGTTGAACTAATTACATGCATGTTTTGAATTACCTGCTGGTGTAAATATGTTACTGAGAAAGTTTTAAAAGTAATAAAATGTGTGGGGTGCTTGGGTGGCTCAGTCAGTCGAGCGGCCAGCTTCAGCTCAGGTCATGAACTCAGGTCATGGGTTCAAGCCCCGCGTCAGGTTCTGGGCTGACTCCTCGGTGTCTGGTGCCTGCTTCAGATTCTGAGTCTCCTTCTCTCTGCCTCTGCCCTGCTCATGGTCTGTCTGTCTCTGTCTCTGTCTCTGTCTCTCTCTCTCTCTCTCTCTCTCTCAAAACTAAACATAAAAAAATAAAATAAAATTTATATGGACAAAGTGCTAAATCGGGAGAACAATGTATGTACAAAATAACAGCATCAGTAAATAAAAGTCAAAAAAAGAACCACAAACAGAAATTCCAGACCCAAAAAGTACAGTAACTGAAATGAAAAACTCATGAAAAAGAGATTCAACAGCAGAGTTTTTAGCAGGCAGTAAAATCAGTACACTGGAAGTCAGGTCAACTGAAATGGTACAGTGTGAGAAACCGTATGAAAAAGTGTGAGAAAGAAGAATGAAAAGAATCAACATGCTTAAGAGACCTGTAGGCATACCAGCACACACATGATGGGAGTTAAAGAGGAAGTGAATACAGAAGAGCAGAAAAAAATATTTGAAGAAAATAACAGCCACTAAGAGACAATAGGAAGTGGAAAAATTTCTCGTATCTGATAAAAACTATTAATCTACACATACAAGGAGCTCAACAAACTTAAGATACGATAAATTCAAAGTCTATCCTTCAAAACAAAAGAGGGCATTAAACATCTCCAGACAAACAAAAGCTGGGGGGATGGTGACAAATGGTAAGTGGAGTAATTGTGTTTGCCGATCATTTCATAATGTATTAGTATGTTGAATCAGTATGCTGTATGCCTGAAAATAATATAATATTGTACATCAACCACACTTCAATAAAAGTAAATAAGATAATAAATTCAAAGCAAAAGAGAAGGAGAGAATACTTTATTACCAGACCCACACTACAAAAAATGAAAATGAAGATCAGATTTGAGACATCTGAAAATGAGACAGAAATGAAAGGATATTACACATCAAGTCAAAGCCATACAAAACAATAAACTACTAAAGGTACCTACATAAGATAAACACAAAAGCCAGTATTACTGTATTTCTGTTCTTAACTTCTTTTTTTCCCTAGGTGATTAAAAGACAAACTACAAACAAAAATAAAAATGTTCCATCTATAAAGATGTAATCTAAGACAATACAACAAAGAAGATGGCAAAACTGTATATGAACAGACTTTCAGTATACTACTGAAACAAACTTGGTAGTAAGTCAAATTCATTTGTTATAAACTGAAGGGGCCAATTGTAATACCCAGAAAACAACTATAAAACTAACCAATATACACAAAAAGAAATGAGGGAAAAAAATTCTACACTACAAAAAAACACAAACACAGAAGAAGGCAGTAACAGAAGGAAAAAAGACTCATACCAAACAAAACACAGCAGAAATAAATAAATAATAAAAAGCATAATTAATTAATTAATTAATTAATTAGCAGAAGTAAATTCATCCCGGTTAGTAATTACGTTCAATGTAAATGGAGTAAACTCTCTAATTAAGGGGCCAAGTACGACACATGGATTTTAAAAATGAAGAGTCCAACTAACCGTTTTCTACAATAGACTCAGATAGAAGGACACAAACAGTATGAAAATGAAAGCATGGGGAAGGGATACTTCATAAAAACAGTAACTAACGGAAAGGTAGAGGGGCAATGCTAAAATGAGAATCGGCCTTCAGGCAAAAATTGTTACAAAAGACAAAAGCATCATATTTTGACAAAAATGTCAATCCACAAAAATTAACAATTACAACTTTACATACATCTAACAGAACCCCCAAATATATAAGCACTAATAAACACAACAAGGGAAAAACAGGTAATTCTGTAATAACAGAACCCAATCAAAGCCATCGTCTTAACAGAGGAACAAGGGAGTCACTTGTGTTTTAACTGCCCCAATATTTAAAAAATAACCGAATAATTACACATTATTTCTGCTTCCTGAAAATATAAGGGAAAAAAGAGGAAAAGAGGTTTACCTTGAGAAGTATTTTTTTTCCCAAGTCAATGAGAAAATTTAAAAACTAAAGAATGTACCTAAAAGTGACTTAAAAATTAAAGAATGTACCTAAAAGTGACTCCTGCAGATAGCAGATATTCACCCAACTTGAAATGAAAAGAAAGAAAAGAAAAGAAAAGAAAAGAAAAGAAAAGAAAAGAAAAGAAAAGAAAGAAAAGGAAAGGAAAGGAAAGGAAAGGAAAGGAAAGGAAAGGAAAGGAAAGGAAAGGAAAGGAAAGGAAAGGAAAGGAAAGAAAAGAAAAAAAAGAAAAGAAAAGAAAAAGAAAAGAAAGAAAAGAAATTCAAAATGAATACCTTATCCTGTTAACGTTTCAATCCCAGTTAAATGAGAAAGCAAAACTAGAAAAATGCCCAGAAAAGCATAAGCAGAGAACTGTACAGTTGGTAGACAAAAATGAATCAGCTGAGACGCTATCATTTTCAGACTATTCATGTCCAACTATTAACACAAAGGGTCATTACCTTAACCTTTCTAATCTGGTCATTTAAAACACTAACTGAATAAACCCGTGTTCCTAATCCAACCACTTTCTATCCTCATCCGAAGGAGCATAAAGCAGAACTTATGTTACAATTTTAATCAGAGTTCTCCCTGGGGGAAGGATCTCTAAAATCACTGCCACACAAAGTGACAATTTTGAATTTCTAGGTCGAATCTGCGACTTCGCTTTCAGCGCTGCACATACTGGATCTTTCCTGCACATCTTTCTTGTGTGGAGAGTGAGAAGTTGGGGGGGGGGGGGGGCCAGGGGGGGGCGGGTGGACCCTGAGAAGTTAGTAACCCATTGTACTGATACCTGAAAATACCTAACATTGGAAACAGACCCCAAAAAGCTAGTTCTTGACACTTTGCTCAATTATAAACTTGACCTTCTGAAATTCATTAAACATGTTAGAAAAATATTATTTCGTGATTTCATACAGGAGTGAATGTTTTAATATGTTCAAGTGAAGGCGAAAGAAACGGGATTTCCAAAGCCCTCGTCTGCAATTCTCGGCAACAGGGCTGCGAAAACAGCATACCGTTAAGGAGCGCATCCGCATGCATTTGCGTGACCGTTCCCCGATTCTACAAACCGATCGCAGAACTAGTGGATTCTCCCATTCTTAAGGAGGTCTCCACTTTCTTGTATCCAGGGAGTGAAAACTCCTTGCCGTAAGTAAAATAACGGAAATTTTCTAGAATGTGTCCCAGCAAAGGCCAGGCAGGGGTAAGCCACTCAAAGCACAGAAAAAAAGAGAGAAAGGAAGAAAAACGTAAGTTAGAAAGACAAGTTGTTACACGACGATCCCGCCCAATTGTGTCGGACTGAAGTCCTCTGGCATCACCTCGGCATCGCTGCCCCCGCGTGTCGCCAAACGGGTGATGCCAAGAGCCAAGGTTCAGGAACCACGCGCCCATACCAGCTACTTCACAGCAACGGACCAGCCTGTGTGGTGGCGGAAAGGAAAGGCAGAGCAGGAAAAGGAGACGCAGCGTAGCCAGCGCCTCCGCGCCATTACCGAACTACGCAATAGCTCGCTAGTTCTGCCAGGGCGCATCCACAGCAACTCTGTGCACCCACCGAAGTCCCAGGGCTAGCTATTGACCTCAGTCCCGTCTCCCGACTGTGGTGCCCAGCGCGGGGAGCACTGGGAGCAAGATCACCAGGCTCCAAGGCCCCCGCAGCGACATTCGCACGTGGCTGTCACACCTGGCTCACCCGCACCTGGCCTTCAGATAGGGCTGCGTCCCCTGCCCTTCCTTCTCAGCCAAGCGCCCCCAAGCCCTAGCGGTCTTCCCCACCCCATTTAGTCCTACACACAGGTAAAAACACACACTCGCTCCCACAGTCATCGCCCGGGAGGAAACAAAGCCAAATGTTCGTCTCGTGGCAAAGGTTACCAAACAAGCGTTAACAGCCAACACGTAAAAAACAGTATTCTTCCTCACCTTTTACCTTGTAGTCGGTGGCAAGCCAGGCATTTCCCCCAGTGACCTAACTGAGGATGGTGGGTGCCTCTTTCAGCACTACCAGTTTCACCTGAGTCGCGAAGGATTGACGCAAGCAGCCAAAATGTGCCATTTAACCAGCAGCACGGAAGCTTTCAAAACGTAGCTTTTAGGTTCTGTACCTCGGCAACCAGTCGCGCACGAGAGGTATTTCACGTGACCGGAGGAGGTTGTCCTTAGAGGGGAGGAAGTCGGGCAGGATGGGGAATGTTAAAGGCTACGCTGTCGCTCTTTGGGGCCAAAGTTTCAGTAAAGGCCGTGAGGCGTTGCCAAGTCCGGGGTAGAGACTCCGGATCGAACTGGAACTGGCACTCCGAGCAAGCTGCGTCGCTGTAGCTCCCGAGCCCACAGCGTAATTCGGGGCTCTGAAAAAGTGAGCGTGCCCACTGGGCTGCGCCGGCAGCCTTCTGGGATTTGTAGTTTTCCGAGGAAAAGGTCCTGCTTATGGAAGGTATTCGAAGAACTTAAGAGGTATTCCAGTGTTTGGGAATGTAATAATAGATCAGCGTTGAGTGAAAGCAGCCATACACTTGTGTTTTAGTTGGAGTTTAACCTAAGGTGTCCTCACACTTCTCAAAAAGTGGAAGACTATTGGCTTTCATGATTTGTCTGGTCTCCAACACTTGCCCAGAGCCCGCCCTGCCAGCAGAACTTTGACTGTCATTTACCAGTTACAGCTTATTGGGAGATAGGGCTCTTGTCTTGTTGAGGGATTGCTGACCAACCCGGGCTTCCAGAACAAAGCTCCGCAAATAGTCGGCCTTTAGTATTTCCTGAATAAATTCTACTGTGTCCATCATCTGTTTCACTGATGACATTTACAATAAACTTGGTTTGCTGAATAGCTTTTCTTTGTTGTTGTTAATATGAAATGTTGCTCCGAGGGTTCCTGATACATTTGATACATGTTTCCATCTCATACAATTAGAGCTCCAAGAATTAAGACTTTTTTAAAAAGGTATAATTCACTACATCAAATTCTCCCATTTTTAAGTATGCAATTGGTAATTTTTATCATATCCATAAAGGTGTGTGATCATTACTATATAAATCCAAAATATTTTTGTCACCTTCACACGCACACGCGCGCGCGCACACACACACACACACACACACACACACACACACACACACACACCATGCTCACTAACAACCACCTCACATTTTCCCTTCACCCTAGCAATTGATTTCTTTTGACTTCAAGATTGTAGTATCCATGAGTTCTTCATTCTTTCTAGGGCTCATTATATTCCTTGGATTTACCACATGTTCTCTATCCATTCATCTGAGGATGAATATTTGTATTGTTTTCAATTTTTGTCAATTGTGAATAGGGCTGCCATGGACATTTCTGTACAAATATTTGTGTGACCATCTGTTTTCAGTTCTTTTGGGTGTATACTTAAGAATGAAATTGCTGGATTATATAGTAGTTATATGTTTAACTTATTAAGGAAGTGACAAAAGTGTTTTCCACAGCAGTTGCACAATTTTATGTTCCCACTAGGCGACATATTTATCCACATTCTCACCAACATCTTCCTAGTATTCATTCGTTTGATTATAGACATCCAGTGGTACCCTGTTATACTTTTGACTTGTGCTTCCACATGTTTAATGATATTTATCATCTTTTCCTGTGCTTATTGGCTGGCCTTCTGGAGGAAGGGTCTCTTAAGATCTTTTGCCATTTTAAAAATGGGTTGTCTTTTATCGTGGAGATATGAGACTTATGCACACATTCCGGATATAAGCCCATATCAGATAGGGTTTACAAATATTTTCCTCCATTCTGTGAGTTACCTTTGCACTTTCTTCATGATTTCTTTTGCTCCACTGTTGAGTTATTTCTAGTGAATGTATTCTAAGTCCTGAAGGGTAAATGGGGAATTGCTGAAACGTCAGCAGTGTTCTGGTCTCAAGGCTCTTGGATGCGATAGCATTATCAGAATAGAGCCCCATGATCCCCCAAAGGATAGTTAGGTACAAAATTGGTTGTAACTTCCTGGCACTCATTGGAGATGCACGTACTCCCTGCATGTTTTTCACATAAACATCAGACGATCCTTTGTTTTCTCGTCCTATACTTTGGTACTCTTTAATACTCGTATCTGATAAAATAAGAAATAAAAGCTATGTGCAGTTAGCCGCAGCTACTGTTTTCACTGGCTGAGGCAGCCCTGCATGTTCACTCAGTCTAAGTGTCTGAGAACTTTTTCTTCGGTGCACAGTAACACCCCACAAAGGTTTTTGCTATTGATGAAACCCAGTTAACTTACTTGCACGTAAAATTTATTTTGCACTTGTACTTTGATGTCATATCTCAGAAACCACTGCCCAATCCTAGAACATGGTGATTTATGACTATGTTTTCTCTGAAAAGTTTTCGAGTTTAAATTCTTATGTTCATGAACTTACACCGTTTTTAATAGTTTTCGTATATGGTGTATCATGGAGTCCAACTTCATACTTTATTTGTTGATAACTCATCCTAGCACCATTTGTGGAAGAGACTATTTTCCCCCATTAAGTGGTTTTGACATTCCTTCTAACCATATGTGTGACTGTTTATTTCTGTCTCTAAATTTTATTATTGATCTCTATGTGTATTTATACGCCATTACCATACTCTATTTGATTTTGTAGTACATTTTGAAATTTGGAAGTATAAGTCGTATGGTTTCAAGATTGATTTGGTTTTATGGGTCCCTTGTAAGTCCGTGTGAATTTTAGAATCCCCCTGTGCGTTTCTAGGAAAACAAAATAAGCACAGGTTAAAAACAACAACAACAACAAAAAGCCAAGAGATGCTTTGAAAGGGATTGCTTTGAAGTGGCAGATCTGTTTGGATCATCTGTAGGCCACCTGTTAATGAGCACAGAAGTCTTTGTACTTGTTTTAAGGTCCTTTTAAAATTTCTTTCAACAATATTTTATAGTTTCAATGTACAAATCTTGCACATCTTTGGTTAAATACATTCCTATATATTTTATTCTTTTTGCTGCTCCTGTAAATGGAATGTTTTCTTAATTCCATTTTTGGACTATTTATTTCTAATTTATAAAAATACAATTAGTTTTTAATGTGTTGATCCTATTTAATGCCACTTTCCAGAATTTACTTATTAGGTCTAATAGAAATGTTTATTGCGTACTTATGTATGCTTGTGTTCGTTAGTACTTTCCACACTGGATACAAAAGCATGTTTTTGCAAATAGTATTACTTTTTTCTTTGCAAATATGGATGTGTCCAGTTATTCTGTTTCTCCTTAGTGTTGAGGGTTTTGGGAGATGCTTTGAGTCAAAATGGGACCTAACTTTCCAAGATAAAACTTATACGACCAGATTAAATAAAGAGAAGACTTAACATTTAGCCCTTATTTGTCAAGGAAAGTTCCAGAGCCTCTTATCTATTGAAGGAGAAGTCAGAAAAAGGCTTTGATAGAATTCCCTTTCCCTCCTCCTCCCCACCCCCCACCCAGCTTCAGGCACAATTATTGGCAGATTACCGGGCACTTATGATCACCTGCAGCCGGGCAGTGTGATCATTTCTTGCAGTTGACCAGAGCCTAAAGCTTTCTTGTGCTGGCAGGTGCCTGGTACTCAGTGAAAGAGCACCGACTCACCCTAAAATACTAGAAGATGACCTTCTAATTTGCGAAAACTGGGCCGTGTCTGATATATTCACACTATCTCTGCAGTCCACTGCTCTTATATGTTCACACTATCTCTGCAGTGATAGGCTGCTCTTATTTACCCTTAAATCTACATAGCAGAAAAATCAAAATTCCACCAAGGATAGATGGGAGAAAGCTCAGCCAGAGCTACCAGCATTGACAGGCTTTTGCATCCCTCAAGGTAGAACCCATGGGTTTTATGGAAGTGCTCTCCCAACTGGCATTGTAGTGTTCACCAGTGACTGTGTATTTCTTTATGACTTCCTCATTCAGTTGTGGCTCATTTCACAAAACAGAATAAACACATGTTCAAAGGCAACAAAACTGTTCTTTCTGTGACAACTAGTCTTTCAGGACTCTGAGGTTCTGGAATACCCCCTTCTGTTCCTACACTGTGACATAGACTGAGAGCCAGGGCCACACAAGTGCGTTTCCACTCAGCCAGGTAAAATCTCAAAATTTACAGGGAAAAGTAACGCATGTTGCCAAGTCACCAATACTCTTCTTCCCATTCTCCGTGGGAATTAGATTTAATCATGGTGAATCTCCAACCCACCCCAGAACTTATTCAGCTGTCCCTTTAGGAATTCACTCCCTCAAGGATTAGAGGAAGAGTTAAGATGGTGGGGAAGTAGGGGGACTCTGGGCTTTCCTTGTCCCTCAAACACAACTGGATTAAGGTCGGACCACTTGGAACACACAGGAAATCCATCTGTGGAGAGGCAGAAGGATCTCCACAGTTGGAAGAAGACAGCTTGGCAGGATCGAGGTGCGTGGAAGTGGATTGGGGGAGAGAAAAATGGCAGAGCTGTGGAGGAGAGTGAGCCATTTTTGTGGAGACAAAAGGGAGACAGAGAAACAGGGATAGAGAAAGTGTGGGATCATTTCACACAAGGGGACAACCTCTCTCTGGACCACAGACTGGAGAGCCAGAGGTGCTGAGGGTTGCTGTGTGTGTGTGTGTGTGTGTGTGTGTGTGTGTGTGTGTGTGTGTGTTTCAATCAGCATTTGGAGCTCAAACTCCAAGGTTTGGGAAATGCATGACTTTCTCTGGGGAGGGTATGTGAGGTGCACTCCTGGACAGGTGGGGGCTGGCCCCAGAGGGCGTAGGGTGGTGTAGAGATCTCCAGGGTGCATGGGGGGGGGGGAGGGGAGGAGCAGTGCCCTTCCGGGAGTACTTTTGGAGCAGGGTCTGTTACCTCTTCAAGGACAAAAGACCCCGCAGCTGCCAGCCTAAGGCTTTTCGTCAGCAAGGGAGAGAGGTGCACCCAGAGGGAATATCAACTTTGCTGCTGTTAGCTGTTCTGCCTCATAGATTTGGTGCTCTCTGCAGGCATGGGAGTGCTTTTCAGGGACAAAGGATATCAGATACAGTGTGGAGAGGCTCTACTCCGGTGAAGGCTCTACTCCGGAGAAGGATCTGCACGTGCCCAGTTTTTTAAGACTTTGGGTTTTGAGTCCCAGCTACCCACCAAAGATAAAACACAGGAGAATTGTGGTGCAGGGTGAGCTGCCTGCCGTCACTATTCTATGAGGGCTGCCTGAACAACAGGGGTGTGAGATCCCCAGTCCAGGGAAGAGAGATTGGGGTGGCGCCATTTCCTCCCAACACCCATGCAGTGGGACTTCAGAGAGCAATAAACAGTCCCCAAAGGAGGAAGGACCAGCTCAACACAAACTCTGCCCCCCTGTGCCTGAAACTGCATATTTTCTGGGTCAGGACTTCATCTGAGCCAAGGCAGTGGGCTGGTCTTCCAAAAGCCCAGCACAGACAGCGCCCCCCATAAACCGAGTGTACTGAAGATCCAGTGTTTAAAACAACACTTAAAGTTTAGGTGGAAAGTTTAGGTGGAAATAGGACCAGGTTTGATTTATTTTTTAATTTATTTTTCTTTTATTTATTTTTTCTTTCTCTTTTGGAATCAGGCTCATAGTTTCTTTTTTATTTCCTTCTCTCTCTTCCCTTGCTTACTCTCTCTCTCTTTCTCTCTCTGCATCAGATTTTTTTTCTTTTTTCCTTTTCTTTTTTAAATCTTTTTTTTTCCCCTTTAGAATCAGGCATATAGATTTTGATTCTCTATTTGATTTTTTTGTTGTCGTTACTTTCCTTTCCTCTTTTTTTGGTATAAAGGTTTTTTTTTCTCTTTTTCCCAGGCTTACTTCAACAAACAAATCAAAGCACACCTGGTTTAAAGTTCAAACACTCAGCTCTAAAAGCAAGGAGGAGCTCTGCAGAGGAGTAACCAGTGGGAAAGAGAAGCCAAACACAACAGGACAGTGCACACAGCATGCACCTGAAATACAACCTGAAGTGCCAGGACCTGGACTGTTTATGACCCCTTTTTTTTAACACAGTAGTACTCCCAGGGGCAGAAAACATAACAACCTTTCAAAACATGCAAAAGACAGAAACTTAGCCAAAATAACAAGCTGAAGAAATTCTCCACAAGATAAGGGTCAAGATCAAATCAAGACCAGGGATTTGCTCAAAACAGATATGAACAATGCATCATCTGAACAAGAATTTAGAACAACAGTCAGAAGACTACTAGCTGGGCTTGAAAAAATATATGGAAGACATGAAAGAAACCCTTGCTTTGGAGATCAAAGTCATAAAAACTGGTCAGCCCGAGATTTAAAAAAAAAAATGCTATCACTGAGGTCCAAAACCCACTGGATACACAATGAGTACTGAAGAGGCAGAGAAGAAAACAGAAAATATAGAAAATAAAATTATGGAAAATAATGAAGGCGAACAAAGAGAAAGAAAAGAAAATTATTAGATCACTAGGGGAGACGTGGAGAAATTAGTGATTCCATAATATGAAAAAAAAAATATCCAAATAATAAGGCTTCCAGAAGACGAGCAAAAGGCAGAAGAGAAATATTGTTTGAACAAATCGTAGCTGAAAACTTCTCTAATCTGGGGAGAAAAGCAAACATTCAAGTACAAAAGGCACAGAGAACTCACCTCAAAATCAACAAAAACAGGTCAACACCATGATATAACACAGTGAAACTTGCAAATTACAAAGAGCAGCTAGGGACAAAAGGCCCTTACTCTACAAGGGTAGGCACAAAAGGGAGGTAGCAAACCTGTCCACTGAAACTTGGAAGGCCTGAAGGGAGTTACAGAAAATATTCAATGTGCTGAATGGGAAAAAAATATTCAGCCAAAAAATTCCATATCCAGCAAGGCTGTTATTCAGAATAGATGGAGAGATAGAGACTTTCCCAGACCAACAAAAACTAAACAAGTTTGTGACCACTAAATCAATCCTGCAAAAAATTTTAAGGGGACTCTAGCAGTGGAGGCAAAAAACCCCCCAAAAGCCCAAAGAAACAAAGACTACCAAGAACTAGAGAACATCACCACAAACACAAAATCTACAGGTAACACAATAGCACTAAATTCATATCTTTCAACAAGCGCTCTGAATATTAGTGGACTAAATTGCTCCGCTCAAAGGACACAGGGTGAAGAATGTATATAAAAACGAGATCTACCCATATGTGCCAGCAAAAGACTCATTTTAGACCTAAGTACACCTGCAAATTGAAAGTAAGTGGATGGAGAACCATCTATCACAAAAAGAAAGCTAGAGCAGCCACACGTGTATCAGACAAACTAGGTTTTACTTTTTTTTTTTTAATGTTTATTCATTTTTTGATAGAGAGCGATAGAGTGTGAGTGGGAAAGGGACAGAGATAAAGGGAGACACAGGATCTGAAGCAGGCTTCCAGCTCTTAGATTTCAGCACAAAGGCTGACACTGGGCTTGGACTCACCAACCGTGAGATCATGACTTGAACCAAAGTTGGCCGCTTAACCCACAGAGCCACCCTGGCACACCCAGGCAAACTAACTTTTAAAACAAAGTCTGTAAAAAGACATGAAGAAGGACATTGTATCAGAAGTAAGTGGTCTGTATAACAGTTGTAAATATTTATGCTGCCAACTTGAAAGAACCCAAGTGTATAAGTCAATAAATCACAAAATAAACAAAGTCCTTGATAATAACACAATAATAGTAGGGGATTTTACTCTTACAGACATGGACAGAACAAGTACGCAGAAAATCAACAAGGAAACAATGACTTTGAATGACACGCTGGGCTGGTGGCCTTAACAGATCTATTCAGATTATGTCGTTCTAAACCAGAAGAATTCACATTCTTCTCAAGTGTACATGGGACGTTCTCCAGAATGCATCACATACTGAGTCACAAAACAGCCCTCCACAAAGATAAATGATCACACCATGCACATTTTCGGGTCACAAAGCTATGAAACTTGGAGATAATCACAAGAGAAAATTAAGAAATTCCTCAAATATGTGGAGGTTAAAGAACGTCCTACTAAAGGATGAAGGGTGGGTGGCAGTGCCTGGGGGGCTCCGTCTGTTAGGCGTCGAACTTCAGCTCAGGTCATGATCTCACTATTTGTGGGTTTGAGCCCCGCGTCGGGCTCTGTGCTGACAGCTCAGAGCCTGGAGGCTGCTTCAGATTCTGTGTCTCCCTCTCTCTGACCCTCCCCTGCTCATGCTGTGTCTCTATCTTTCTCAAAATAAATGAACACGAAAAAAAAGTTTATAAAGAATGACCGGGTTAGCCAGGAAATTAAAGCAGATTTTTTTTTAAAAAACATACATGGAAGCAAATGAAAATGAAAACTCTTTGGGATGAAATGGAACCCCTTTGTGATGAAATAAAAACCTTTGTGAGGCAGCAAAAGCAGGTCTAGGAGAAGAGTATGTTGCAATTTGAGCCTCACTCAAGAAGCAAGAAAGATCCCAAATACACAACCTAACCTTACACCTAAAGGAGCTTTATAAAATAAACAGCAAAACCCGCAGAAGAAGGGAAAAATTAGAGCATAAATACAGGATGTAGAAACTGGAACAACAACAAACAGTCGAACAGACCGTTTAAACTAAATGCTCGCTCTTTGAAAGAATAAACAAAATTAATAAATCCCTCGTCAGTCTTGTCAAACAGAAAAGAGAAAGCATCCAAATAGGCAAGAGCACATATGAAAGAGGAGAGGTGACAACCAATGCCACAGGAAAAAAAAAAAAAAGTTACAACACTATGAAAAATTATATGCCAACAAATTGGGCAATCTGGAAGAAATAAAAAAACATTCCTAGAAAATCACACACTATCAAAACTCAACAGGAAGAAATAGAAAATTTGAACAGGCCCGTGACTAGTGCAGAAATTGAATCAGGTATCAAAAATCTCCCAACAAATAGGAGTGGTGGGCCAGAAGATTTCCCAGGGGGATTCTACCAGCCAGTTAAAAAAACACAGTTAATACCTATTCTTCTCAAACTGTCCCAAAAATAGAAATGGAAGGAGAGCTTCCTGATTCATTGTATGAAGCCAACATTACCTTGATTCCCAAACCAGGCAAAGATCCCACTAAGAAGGAATTACAGGCCAATATCCCTGATGAAACTAGTTGCAAAAATTCTCAACAAGATTCTAGCAAACTGGAGCCAACAACACATTAACAGAATTACTCACCAAGATCAGTGGGATTTATTCCTGGGCTGCAGGGCTGGTTCAATATATGCAAATCAGTGTGATACACCACATTAATAAAAGAAAGGATAAGACCATATGATCCTCACCGTACATCCAGGAAAAGCCTTTGACAAAATACAGCATTCATTCTTGATAAAAACTGCCAAAAAAAAAAAAATAGACACAGAATAGACACATAACATACCTCAACATCATAAAGACCGTATATGATGGGCCCACAGTATGATCATCCTCAATGGGGAAAAGTTGAAAGCCTTTGCCCTGTTGATCAAGAAATAAGACAAGAATGCCCACTCTGACACTACTATCAGATATTACTATCTGATACAGTATTGGAAGTCTTAGCCTCAGCAATCAGACAACAAAACCTTTAAAAGGACATACAAATTGGCAAGGAAGACATACAAATAGTCTGTCACTATTTGCAGATGATCTGATACCTTACATGGAAAACCCAATGACTCCATGAAAACGTAGCTAGAACTAATACATGAAAATTCAGCAAAATCACAGGATATAAGGTCACCTGATATAAATCAGTTGCATTTTTTTTTATTTAAACATTTTTTTAACATTGGGGTGCCTGGGTGGCTCAGTCAGTTAAGCGTCCGGCTTCAGCTCAGGCCACGATGTCGCACTTTGTGGGTTCGAGCCCCGCGTCGGGCTCTGTGCTGACAGCTCAGAGCCTGGAGCCTGCTTTGGATTCTGTGTCTTCTCCTGTCTCTGCCCCTCCCATGCTCATGCTCTGTCTCTCTCTCTGTCTCTCAATAATAAATAAACATTAAAAAAAATTTTAAAGATTTTTTAACATTTATTTGTTTTGGGGACAGAGAGACAGAGTGTGAGCAGGGGAGGATCAGAGAGAGAGAGGGAGACACAGAATCCAAAGCAGGCTCCAGGCTCCAAGCTGTCAGCACAGAGCCTGACGGGGGCTCGAACTCGCAAACCGTGAGATCATGACCTGAGCCAAAGTCACATGCCCAACTGACCGAGCCTCTCAGGGGCCCCAAATCACTTGCATTTGTGTATACAAATTACACAAAGTAGCAGAAAGAGAAACCAAGGAAGCTATCCAATTTATTAGTACCAAAACCAATAAGACATCTAGGAAAGAACCTAACTAAAGAGGTAAAATTCTGTACTCTAAAACTGTAGAACGTTTATGAAAGAAATTGAAGGGGATACAAAGAAATGGAAAAGCATGTCATGTTCACGGGTTGGAAGAACAAACATTGTTAAAATGTCTACACTACCTCAAGTAATTACACATTTAATGCAATCCCTTACCAGCATTCTTCACAGAACTATATCAAACATTCTTAAAATTTGCATTGAGGCACAAAAACTCTGAATACCCAAAGCAATTCTGAAATAGGAAAAAAAAAAAAAAAAGCTTGAGGAGCATGATTTCAGACATCAAGCTATATCTGAAAGTTGTAGTCTTCAAGACAGAATGGTAATAGTGCAAAAACAGACACATAGATCAATGGAACAGAATAGAGAACCCAGAAATTGACTGACAAATGTATGGCCAAATAATCTTCCAAAAAGCAGGAAACAATATCCAATGGCGGGGGTGGGGGAGGGGGTGCAGGGAAGCAGTTTCTTCAACAAATGATGCTCGGAAAACTGGACAGTGACATGCAGAAGAATAAAACTGGACTATTTCCCTACATGATACACAAAAATAAATTTGAAATGGATCAAAGATCTAAATGTGAGACAGGAAAGCATCAAAATCCTGGAGGAGAGCACAGGCAGTGACCCCTTTGCTCTCTGCTGCAGCATATTCTTATCCCAAAGGATACAATAATACAGATTCAAAGGGGTACATGCACCCCCAAGTTATATCACCAATAGCTAAACTATGGAGCTATTCATCAACAGATGGTCATCAACATCTTCATGTTCATCAACAGATGACTGATTAAAAATGATGTAGTGTACATAGGTAATATGTATACATATACATGCATAGTGAGATTTCTCAGCCATTGAAAATAATGACATGTTTCCATTTGCAATGATGAAGCAATTTTCAATGGATGAAGCTAAAATGTACTACGCTGATATTAAGTTAAGATGAGAGACAGGTAGGGGGATCCTGGGCTTCACACGCAGCTGGATTGAGGTCAGATTATTCAGAACACTCAGAAAATTGATCTGCAGAGTGGCAGAAGGATTTCCACGGTTGGAGGGAGACAGCTTGGCAGAAGCAAGGTGCATGATGTGAGTTGGGGGAAGAAAGTGTTGGAACCATGAGGGGAGGGAATCCCTTCCAAGGAGAGACAAAAGGGAGAGAAAGAGAGAAGGGTTGAGATAGTGCAGCATCAAATAAGCACAAGAGGAAAACTTCTCTGGGCCACCAATTGGGAAGTAAAGGTACTGAGCATCTCTCTTTTGCAAATAGGATATGGAGCTTAAACCCTGAGTTTCTGGACATGCACAACTTTCTCCAGAATGTAGCTGTGGAGAGTTCTCACGGGGAAAAGGGGGTAATGTATGGTGTAGCAATCCCTGGGGCACACTGGGAGAGAACAATCCCCTTTCTGGACTACTTTTGGTGGAGGGTTTATTGCCTCCCCCAGGACAAAAGACCCTGCCAGCGCCAGACAAAGGCCTTTCAACAGGTGGAGAAGTTCTACTCCAGAGGAGGAAAGAAGATCTGCACAGTGCCAGGTCCTTTAAGACACGGCTTTACATCTTAGCAGTGTGTACCAAGGAGAAGTCTCAGGATATTTGGGGCACAAAGCAAGCTGATGGCCCTTGCTCTTCTGCAAGGGCTGCCTGAACAGTGCAGCTGAGATCTCCAGTATGGCCATGAGAGACTGGAGTCATGCCATTTGTCCCAACACCAACACTCTGGGACTCCAGAGAGCAGCATAGCAGCCCCCAGAGTAGAAAAGACCTGCTTACCCCAAACTCCATTCCTCCATGCTTTGCAGCTGCTAATTAACTGGAGTAAGACTGATGCTGTGATTATGCAACCAGCCTCTTTGCAGACCAGCAAACGCACCATTCTCTGGGCACCAACAGATAACTCTTTTTTTCACCTTATTTTTCCTCCTCCTCTTCTTCCTCCTCCTCCTCCTTCTTCCCTCCTCTTCCTCCTCCTCCTCCTCCTCCTCCTCCTATTCCTGCTCCTCCACCTCCTGTTCCTGCTCCTCCACCTCCTATTCCTGCTCCTTCTCCTCCTCCTCCTCCTCCTCCTCCTCCTCCTCCTCCTCCTCCTCCTCCTCCTCCTTCCCTCCTCCTCCCTCCTCCTTCTTTTTTGTTTCTTCCTAGTGGAATCAGTCTCATAGTTTCTGATTTGTTTTTTTTGTCGTTTCATTTTATCTTTATTTTGGATAAATATAGATATTTTGAATAAATAAAGATATTTTATCTTTGTTTTGAATCATGCTTTTCTGTTCGCTTCTTTTTCCTTCTTGTCTCTTGTTTTTTGACCCTCTCTATTCTTTGTGCCTTTGTACCTCCTATTCTTGGCTGCTAATCCTGTTTACCCAAACTCAGATGTGAGCATCCTATGGCTTTGTACTTCTTTGTGCCTTGTTAACTCATTGGTATAAGCCCAGGCTTCTCCACTGTTCCCCCTTATTGTTTTTTGCTTTTGGGTTTTTGGTTTTGTGGGTTTTTTTTGGGGGGGGGTTCTCTTAGTTTCATGTTTGAAGACAATCCGTCATGATGAGTTCCTTGTCTTTTTTAATTTTTTTGGCTTTTGGATAGCTTGGAGGGTGATTCTGCACAATGGTAAAAGCATTCCACTTCCCAAAGTTACCCAGAATTTGAGATGGGTGCTAGCCTTAAGTGAGAAAGGATTTAGGTCGTGCCACGTTTCCCAGGAATCAGCCCATTTATTTTTAAGCTGATCCTTTGCAAATTGTAGCTTTTGGAACAAAGTCGTATCTAAATCTTTTATATTGTCAGAGAGGTGGGAAGAAAAGATACTGTGAGGATGTGTCTGGACAGCATCCCAAGCTTGGGAGTGATTATAAGGAATTCCAGTCATGCATATATTCTAGTAGCTAGGGTCACAGGGCAGTTTACAGTGGAGGAACAAGGCCTCCTGTCTTGTTCCAATAAATTTCACTGCAGCCTCAAGAGCTTCCAGGTGGGCCAGAAGTTGTCTATCAATGGAAGTATGGCTTATAAATGCTTTGGTAGCATTGACCATGAATTTATTAAGGACATGGGCTGTCTGGATAGTATGATGCAGGGTGACTCCAGCTGTAGTGCAGAGGTGATAATGCCTACTGCTGCTAGGATGCCCATGATTAACAGGCCAACAAACCTTTTTTGCCTTACGGCAGAGTGCCAGTGTCGAATAAGCTTGGAAGGCATGCCTAGTCCTGAAGGATGCATATAGGGTTCAGAGCTATTAACAGGAACCCAGGCTGAGATGCACTAAGTACTCCTAAGAAGGAGGTGTTTAATTGGATGATGTTATCTTTACTTATGCAGGACATAAACCAGCCCTGAGAGGTAGAGATATTATCAGTATTTCCTAGTTGTTGGATCTGCAAAGGGGAGGTAGCAAAGAGAACGTAGGGAAAAGGGACACAAATAGTTGTCCACGCAAATTGGTCATTGTGCAGAGAGGCCCAAGTTAGGTTGCCATGTCGCTTTACATAAATTTCACCATTGGTTAATAGTACGAGTGAAGAAGGGAAGGCCTAGTTTCCAAAGATTAACAGGCCAAGGTCCTTTTAATTTCCCTTTATGTGCAGAAATTATAGGGCCGGACAAGTCTCCATCTTTTCAAAAAATATTCTCCTACTAGGCTGGCCAAAGGATGTGGTGTTATTAGAATATTTTGTTTCAAGATGTCCTCTAGGACCCCTGTCAACAATAGCCCAGGTACCCCAGTGAAGATTATGCTCAGTCTCTCCATAACAGGTTGTCCAAGGAATATTATTCCAGGGGTGGTCTGAATACTTGAGACTAGAGCAAGCTATAACATTAGGAGTGCGAGATATGCTTGTTTTTTTTGAGGTATATCAAAGCTTGTGACCGAGAAAAAGGTAAAGTCGTCTGGCCTGGTAGAAATTTGGGGTTGTACATGTAAAAGCCAGTTGATTTTTAGTCTAAGGCAAGCAGGTAAGTTGCTAAGTTTAGTAACACGCATAGGAGGTGCTGGAGGAAGTCACCGTGAAGGTCTTGGCATATAAAGCCAACGCTCTTGTTCTATTTGGAAGGGCAGGTTAAGATTGGCTCCATCTATGAACTCTGTCGTCATTGCTAATAAGAATAGCCCAGTCTAGGAGTGTTAGGCTATCAAATATAGGTGGCTTAAGGAGATGAGCCCCAACTTGAATAGTGAACTTGGCCTGGACAAAAGAGGGCAAGGAGAAGAATCAGGCTTACACACACTGAATTTTCGTTAAAGACAGAAATCATGGCCATCAGAGGTGAATTAGGGGTATACGCAACATCATTGTTTTGTAAGAGGATGCCGGCCTGCTTAGGCGGCATTTAAGTGTTCCTCATGTTATGTCAGGGGCAAGGACTTACGTTTTGTGGAGTGGCTTCAGGATGAGGAGTTCACGAAGAGGCTTCTTCCATATTGCAAAAGGGGCCGGTGGCCGCTCACTCAGAGGCATTCTCTGGATGTCCTGGTTGGTTGGAAGATATCCCGGGGATCTCCGTGATGCCATGGTAAGGCTTTACCAAACAAGAAGGAATCCACAAATGTCCAGAATCTGAAAGAACACAAGTGTACCCTCAACCCCAGGTGAGAAGTTTAGTGGGCCCAGTCCGTGTGGGCCCCCCTTCAGTGGTTTTGCGTAGCACCGTAAGGTGAGAGGGTTTATCTTATTTTGAAGAATGTCACTCAGCTGCATTAGTCCTTGAGGATTAAGACTTAAAAAGTTAAGAGTCATCATAGCAAGAAGGAGCTGAGGTTGTAATGCAGACAGCCAGGGGTATCTCCCCCTTTTTGTTTTGGTTTTGGTTTTGGTTTTTGTTAACACGTGTTTGAGCTTATTACGTGCTCATTTTATAATTGCTTGGCCTTGTGGACTATAAGGAATGGGTAACTCCAACCAAGGCTTAGGTAAAACAACATAAAAGGGTGTGTTGTCCTGTTGTTTTACTCTTTTTGTTAAAATTATATTTATTTTGTATTTATTTATGTGTTTATTTACCTATTCACTCATTTATTTATTACCATTAGCAGTAGTGTTTTTGTTTTTTGTTTTGTTTTTGTTTTGTTTTGTTCTGTTTTTGTTTGTTTTTATGGTTGTCGTGGGATGCACTAATTGTGTTTTGGTTCAGCAATAACTTGCATATTGATCATTGGCCATTGAGGGAGGGGGCGAAAGGGCCAAAATCAAGGTCTATTTCCCTGCCTTTCTCAACAATGCCCACATAGATATGTTTTAGCCACGCGGATATCCATTTCTGCCATACAGTGGGCTAAGTTTAGGAAAATGGCTCCCATGAACCTTAGTAAAAGCCCTTCATAGATATTCCATCCCTCACATGGCAGAGGCATCCATTCCCCTGCTGAACAGGAACAACACAAACGTGGAGGATTTGGAGGCTGGCAGCAAGAGTATTGTTATCATTTTCCCAGCCTTTGGATCCAAGGAGGAGAAACAGTGTACTTTAAAAATCTATTTATTTTAACCTTAGTGCATCATGACCACACATAAAATTTTTTTAAGATTTTTTTTCCCCACGAACCTTCTACCACTCTTCTTTGCATTTAGATTTTGTCACAAGCCATTTTCCTCCAAATAACCCGTCTTGTTTATTATTTTTCTATCCTTTCCCCTATGTTCATATGTTTTGTTTCTTAAATTCCACATATGACTGAAAAGCATATGATACTTAGGTGATTGACTTATTTTGTTTAGCATAAGACACTCTGGTTCCACCCACCTTGTTGCAAATGGCAAGATTTCACTTTTTTTTGATCATGCCTGTGTATACACCGCATCTTTATCCATTCACCAGTCGATGGACACTTGGGCTTGGCCCATAATTTGGCTATTGTTGATAATGCTGCTATACACTTTGGGGTGCATGTGACCCTCTGAATCAGCATTTTTGTATCCTTTACATAAATACCTAGTAGGGCAATTGTGAGGTTGTAACGTAGTTCTGTTTTTAATTTTTTGAGGAACCCCATACTGCTTTCCAGGGTGTCTTCCGACCATTCCTTAACTGGGTTATTTGTTCTTTGGGTGTTGAGTTCAATAACTTCTTTAAATATTTTGGACAGTAAACTTTCATCCAGCATGTCATTTGCAAATATCATCTCCCATTCCAATGTCTGCCTTTTAGTTTTGCTGATTGTTTTCTTTGCTGTGCATAAGATTTCATCCTGATGAAGTCCCAGTAGTTCATTTTTGCTTTTGTTTCCCTTGACTCTGGTGGCATACCTAGTAAGAAGTTCCTACAGCCAAGGTCAAAGAGATTGCTGCCTGTGTTGTCTGCTAAAATTTTGAGAGTTTCCCGGCTTACGTTTAGGTCTTTCATCGGTTTTGAATTTACCTTTGTGTCGGTGTAAGGAAGTGGTCCGGTTTCCTTGTTCTTCTTCATGTTGCTGTCCCATTTTCCCAACACCGTTTGTTGAAGAGGCTCTTTTGTCCACTGGATATTCATTCCTGCTGTGTCAATGATTACTTGACCTTATAGTTGTGAGTACATTTCTGGGTTTTCTATTCTGTTCCATTGACCTGTGTGTTTTTGTGCCAATACCATACTGTCTTGACAACCACAGCTTTGTAATATCGCTTAAAATCTGGAATGGCATTGCCTGCAGTTTTGTTTTGTTTTGTTTTTCTTTTTCAGGATTTCTTGGCTATTCAGGGTCTTTTGTGGCTCCATACAAATTTTAGGATTGTTTGTTCTGGCTCTGAGAAAAAAGTTGGCAGTATTTTGATGGGGATCGTATTAAATGTGTAGATTGCTTCGGGTAGTATAGATATTTTAACAATATTCGTTCTCCCAGTCCGTGACCATGGAAGGTCTTTCCATTTCTTTGTGTCACCTTCAATTTCTTTTGGAAGTCTTCTATAGTTTTCAGAGTACATATCATTTATTAGGTTTTTTCCTGCCACGTTTTTAATTGTTTTGGTGCCATTGCAAATGGGATAGACTCCTTGATTCTATCAACTTGATTCTATCTAACTGACTGAGCCACCCAGGCGCCCCACAGTTACTTGGAATTCTTTATCAGTTAGATTCCAATATTCTGTGTCTTTGAGTGAGCTCTGTTGATGGGTAATTATTGTTTTCTTTTTATAATACCATATTACTTTGACTTTTCATAGACTTTGAGAATACGTGCCTCTTTCACACTTAAAGTTCTAAACGCTATTCTAGGTTAAATATTTGTTTAGAGCACTTAACAGGTCAAATCTGGCCATTATAAACCTTTCCTGTGTATTCCCGAAGGTGGCACTATATTTTCAGGTTTTGGATTCCCCAACTGGTTGGTTCTGGGTATTGGGGCAACACTCAAGTGTATGCAAACACAGCTTTTATTGAAGTAGCGGAAGGTGTAAGGTGAGGAGTGCCAGAGTCAAGGGGCTTCCCCTTATGTTTCCTTGCATGGTCAAGTGGGAATTTTCCTTGGGATGCAAGGATTATTCAACGCACACAAATTAATAAGCGTGTTACTCCATATTAATACAATAAAAGAATACAATGATACGGTTATGTCAATAGATGCAGGAAAAGTATTTGACGAATTATGAACATTTCTTTCATGATAAAAATACTAAACACTAAAAAATTTTTCAGCCTAATAAGGGCTATATATGTCAAGCTCACAGATAACATCATGACCAATAATGACGTGATTAAAATGTATGTATGTGTGTGTATGTATGTGTATATATATATGTATATATATATATATATGTATATATACACACACACTTATATATATGTATGTGTGTGTATGTATGTGTATGTATATATATATATATAAATTAAATATATTAACATACACACACACACATATATGTATGTGTATGTGTGTATGTATGTATGTATACATGTATGTATGTCAAGTCTTGCCATTAGTTTTTCAACAGCATAGTGGGAAGTCCTGGCCATAGCAATCAGTCTAGAAAAAGAAATTAAAGGCATCCATGTCAGAAAGAAAAAGTTAAATTATCTGTTTCCAGAGGACATAATCTTATATATAGAAAATGATAAAAGCCCTGAAAAAAAAGTTTTCAACTAATAGATGAAATCAGAAAACTTGCAGGATACAATATGAACATGAAGAAGCCAGTACCCTTTCTATATGCAAAAAGTGTACCTGAAAAAGAAATTAAGAAATGTCATTTACAGGGGTACCTTGGTGGTTCAGTGAGTTAAGTGTTTGACTCTTGGTTTTGGCTCAGGTTATGATAATATAGTCTGGAAGATTGAGCACGTGTCAGGTCTGAGCTGGCAGTGCACAGTCTGCTTGGAATTCTCTCTCTCCCACCCTCTCTCTCCCTCCCCCACTTTCTCTCTCCTGGTCTTTCAAAATAAAGAGACGTTAAAAATTAACAACAACAACAACAACAACAACAACAAAAAGCAATGCCATTTGCAACAGGATCAAAAACAATAAAATCCTGAGGAGCAAACAAGGAAATGAAAGACTTGAACACTAAAAACCATGCAATTTGAGAAAAGAGATTGAAAGGACAGAAATAAGTGGATAGATATCCCTGTTATTAGATAGGAGGAATTAATATCATGAAAATGTCCTTGTTACCCAAATGCAACTACGTATTTAAATAAATTCCTAACAAAATCCTGTAACATTTCACAGAAACACAAACACACACACACACACACACACACACACACACACACACACACCCCACACCCAAGCATTCTTCACATTCTACCACTCATGAAAGACACCCAAGGTCAAGGAGGTTCTGCCTGTGTTCTCCTCTAGATTTTGATGGTTTCCTC